>NC_133617.1:1882500-1990000 GCF_048593235.1 Sminthopsis crassicaudata | reverse complement strand
CCCACCCAGAATGGATCTCCTTTTGTGAAGGGATGAAACAAGGAGCCTGAGACAGTGGCTGTTCTCTGACATCTCTGACCGAGAGGCCATTGCATTTTCTGAGAGGCCATTGCATTTTCTCTCCTCCCTCCTCTTCCCTCTGCCTCCAATTTATCTCATTCCCAGTCTGAAACACCTGTGTCAGCAAAGGCTGCCCTGCAACTCCTTCAGATGCTATGATCCAGAGCTAGGGAGGCTCTCGGGGAATTTTCCTGTCCCTTAACAATTCTCCATTTTTTTAATTTTTTTTTTTTTGCTGTTATTTTTTCCCCATCCCCTAGCATTGCCCACACACTGAGAAACGCAAGAGGCACTCTCACTTCTGGATGGTTGTAGCAGGTGTTGATCTTGTGAAGTGTCGTGGAGGCAAACTTTCAAAGAGAGAAGAGGACTGTGGTCAGAACAAGCATTTAAGTGTTTCATCAGTCTCCTGGCTTGGCCCTTTGATGTGTTGGCCCATTTAATTACTCCAATAAAAAATTCTTACCGGAGCTCTTCTTCCTTAATTCTGGAAGGATCCTTCTCACAAACAGCTCTGGTTCTTCTTGTAATTCTTGTCCCATGTTCGGATGCCATATGTTGGACTACACAGGTGAACTGCTGGAATACACAAGGAACCATCTGACAGTGGCTGCTGGAGACCCAACCCAGAATGGATCTCCTCTTGTGAAGGGATGAAACAAGGAGACTGAGAGGCCATTGCCTTGTCTGACCTCTCTCTCCTCCTCCCTCTGCCTCCAATTTATCTCATACCCAATCTGCAACACCTGTGTCAGAAAAGGCTGCCTTGCAACTCCTTCAGATGCTATGATCCACAGCTGTGGAGGCTCTTGGAGAATTGACCTGTCCCTTAACAACTTTCCAATTCAAGAATATGTTTATTTTTTTAAATTTTTTGACTCTTTTGCATTTTTATTCATTTCATAGCTTCCCCTAGTTGAAACATGCACGTTCACTCATACATCTAGACATACATACATATATGCATATATATACATATAAGAAATCCTCATTTGATTGCCAGTCTTCTGCTTGATAATTCTTTTTTTTTTTAATTTAATAGTTTTTATTTACCAGATATATGCGTGGGTAATTTTACAACATTGACAATTGCCAAACCTTTTGTTCTAATTTTCCCCTCCTTCCCCCCCACCCATGGCAGGTTAACCAATACATGTTCAATATGTTAAAATGTAAATTAAATATATGTCTTTCTTTAAGTAGAAATTGGGCCTCAATAATCAGCCCTTTCAGAGAAGGATACATAGGCAATGAGCAGTAATATATAAAGATTCTATTCCAATACTGATATCTTTCAAAGTAGGAAAAAACAAAGCAGGGGAAATGTTTTAGGCAGCCATTTGGTGTTCAGAAAGCAAAATAATACCTCTAGGAAATACATTAATCTTTGTTTAAAGAAAGAAAAGGAAAATTGAATATTTAGAAAGTTTTATACTTGTTGCAGATGCTATCTACTCAAGAACTGCAAAGTATAAAGGATTTTATATTTCATTTTGCTGAAGTGATAGAGGCCACCTGTGTTGTTTTTCTTTCCTCCTTCTGAGGATTCAATTAGATGACCTTCTCGGGTCTCTTACAACTCTCTTCTCTATCAATCAACAAGAATTACAAATAGAATACAAGAAACATTCCCTCCTGACCCTGTGGTCTATGAATTTATGAAAAAAAAATTTGTGATGAAAATGGTGATTGGGATTTGGAAGATGTCTGACAAAAATGCATACAAAGGTTATAAGGATCACTTAAATCAAAAAGATTAAATCTGGGGACACTGTACTAGCCCATAGTGCAGCAAAGGGACTTAGCCTAGTAGCAAATCAGAAAGCTATTACCAAGCTAGAATACTTATGGAAAATACCAGCCTGCCTTTCCTATTTGCAGCAGAAAAGAGGATTTTGATCTCTCTGTGATTCCTTTTTTACTTCCAGGAAGGGAGATGAAGCTTTACCTCTAAGGACCTGATTAAGAATCATAAAGAGGAAGACCCTCACTGGTCTGGATTCTGCTGCTGTGCTATAAAGCTGGGATCTGCCACTCAGAGAATGGATATGAGAAGAGGAAGACTTAAGTTAGTTATAGATTCAAGATTCTCTCTTCCCTTAGAGATGTGGTTATCATTTCAGTAATAAGACAAATAGTGCTGACTTCATGCAATCTCAAGAATGTCATCAAAGGCTTGAAATTTGTTCCACGTAGAAAATATCAGCCACTGTTTTTATTGATTGGTGATGGTACACCTATCAAAAATTACTAATTAATAATGATTATGAATTAAAATAATTTTTAAAGATACAGTTGGGAGCTACTTGAGAAACTTTTACAGGTTACCAAGAATAGAGGGATGTGAAATTAAAACAATATCCTTGGAGGATGAAGATAAGGAAGAACAGCTGAGGACACCTCGAGTGTTTTTTGTTTTTTTTTTTTTTTAATCTGGCCTGGATTTTCAAGCTTTGTTCTGGATTTTAACTAAAAAGAATCTTTTCTCGTATTCATTTCTTCAGTTTAGTCACTGATTATGACTTCCTGAATAAAGACAACATTGTTAAAATATTTTATATCCTCATCTGTCCATACAACTTATCAAATTTATAAGTTTTCAAAGCTTCCTCTTCCAATCTCTCTCTCTCTCTCTCTCTCTCTCTCTCTCTCTCTCTCTCTCTCTCTCTCTCTCTCTCTCTCTCTCTCTCTCTCTCTCTCTCTCCTCTCTATTTCTCTCTCTCTTTTTCTCTGTTTCTCACTGTGTTTATCTCTGCCTCTCTCTCTCTCTCTCTCTCTCTCTCTCTCTCTCTCTCTCTCTCTCTCTCTCTCTCTTTCTCTTTCTCTCTCTCTCTCTCTCACACACACACACACACACACACACAACTATTGAATATCTACAACAAATTAAGGGGATGGATTATAGTTGCAGAAGGGAAGAATAGATCCAATGCAACAAAAACAAAATTTTTATAAAGAAATCTTCAATGCAAAGATTCTTGAAATTGGAAGCACCAACTCTGAAACTTAGTAGTTTCATGAACCTGTCTGAGGCAACAAATATGAATATAATTTTTCTTTTTTATAAAATTATTAAAAGAAGGTTGTCTGAGATAGCTCATAATAAAAGCATGGTGAGAAGGTATAAAGTGTTGTTTATAATGAGAATACCTAGGTTCAAATCCTTCTGTTATTTGTGACCTATGTGACCATTTCTATAGAAGCCAAGTTTCTTCATCAACAAACCTAACTCTCTAGATTTTTTCACTTTCTCCGTAACTGTTTGGTTCACATTGCTCACCCTCTCCACTCCTTCTTCTGGGGCCTTTTTTGTGTTTTGTATTCCTTATAAGAATGTAGTTATCTGAGGCCAGAAATTGCCTCCATGAGGTTTATATAAAAACTTCAGACAAGGCTTTGGCCATGTGATCCTCAAAAGTTACAAACATTTTCCCAATTTGGAAATAAAAGAAACTAACACCAAATCAAATGAGAAAATATTTGCAAAGTACTTAGAATAGTGCTTGCCATATACTTAATGCTACATAAAATCCAATTATTATTACTGTTCTTATTCTTTTGCGGTTGTTAGATAAGTACTCAGATGGGGAAACTGAAGTCTTGCTTGTTTTTTATAAGGCAGTTGATTTTTGAGGAACTCTTCGGAGAAAATAAAGAAAAAAAGAGACAGGTTAACTATCAGGCAGTGTCTGAAACATCTACAGTTTCTGTCTTCAAGACCATGAATTTCGACTCCTAAATGATGAATTCTAAATGTATATGCTTGTAGTAGAAACATGAAAGAAAAAAGACCAGGAGAATGGGCAGCCTTTGTTCTGGTCCTGGCTTTTGTCTATTTAATTATGGGTGTTTTAATCCTGTTAAAATGTGTTTGTAAATTTCTTCATGAATACCCATTGATCATCATAACCTTAAGAAGACTGGATTGAGGAGATTGTGAATAATGTACTGAAAAGGAAAACAAGCCTTCAATGAATTACAAGTCAAGGCAGTTTATTAGTAATGGATACTCAAGTGTGGTCTTTCAGTGAACAAGCACACATGGTGGGGTGGGCTTCTGCAGGAATGCAGACCCAAAGCTCAGTTTCTGTCCTTACTGTCCTTTTCTGACAGAAGAGGTTGGTGGATTCAGAGGCACTACGAATGAGGGGAATCTTAAAAAGCATGGATGAACCAGGTGAAAGTTCAACATGATTATTCCAGCAGTTCTCCATATGTAGTCCAACATATGGCATCTGAATGTGGGACAAGAAAGAATTACAAGAAGAACCACAGCTGTTCGTGAGAAGGATCCTTCCAGAATTAAGGAAGAAGAGCCCCGTAAGAATTTTTTTATTGGGGGTAATTAAATGGGCCAACACATCAAAGGGCCGAGCCAGGAGACTGATGAGACACTTAAATGCTTGTTCTGACCACAGTCCTCTTCTCCATTTGAAAGTTTGCCTCCATGACATTTCACAGGATGCTACAACCATCCAGAAGTGATAGTGCTGCTTGTGTTCCTCAGTGTTCTGACAATGCTGGGGGCGGGAGGAGGGAGGAAGAATAACAACAACAAAAGAAACTGGAGAATTGTTAAGGGACAGATCAATTCCCCGAGAGCCTCCCCAGCTGTGGATCACAGCATCTGAAGGAGTTGCAGGGCAGCCTTTGCTGACACAGGTGTTGGGGACTGGGAATGAGATAAATTGGAGGCAGAGGGAAGAAGAGGGAGGAGAGAAAATGCAATGGCCTCTCGGTCAGAGATGTCAGAGAACAGCCACTGTCTCAGGCTCCTTGTTTCATCCCTTCACAAGAGGAGATCCATTCTGGGTGGGATCTCCAGCAGCCACTGTCGGTGGCTGCCGCGTATTCCAACAGAAAGTCACTTCTTAGTGAGGGACATCCTAAGTAGTTTCAAATAAACGTGTGGTTTTCTTTTCAGTTAACCTCTGAAATGATTCACTTCCACTTAGGAGATTGAATCAATGGATGAGATTCTACCTTGTTTCCCCTGGAACCAAAATTAAACTTTCTCCAAAAATTTAGAAATGTGATGACTACAACTTTCCTGAGGTCACAGAGTGATGGAAACGGAACCGGCACATTGGAGTGGAATCCCAAAGGTAAAGTTTTTTATTCCTATCGGACTTGCCTGCTTTGGTTTGTGTGGAATAGAAAGATAAGGTGTGTGCTTAAGATTTGGGATGGAAATTGTGAAATTGTGCAATTATTGCTGTTATGGATGGATGGGACTTTATATGTGGGATGATTATTTGATTAGATTAGAAATCCCTTATTCTGTTGGAATTGCTCTGGCAGACTGTTCTCTGATTGGCTCTTTTTAGGAAATCTCCAAGACATAGATACCTGTCTTGGGACTGGCCATCTCCAGCCCTGTAACCCCAGTTTCTTACTTGGTATCTCAGCATTTTCAGAGGACACTGCAGTTTTGAGATCAAGCCTCAAGAGTTCATAATAAAAGCATGGTGAGAACCTCAATTCTCTTTGGATAAGTCCTTAATTGATCCCAGATTTGCCTGATTAGCCAAGGTACCAATAAGACTTGGCAGAAAGGAGGAAAAAAGTTAGGGGGCTGTGCTCCCCAGAAACCTCATCAGAGGAGAGGACACAAAAGCGGAAGAGGTCTCAATTATTTCCAAGCTATCAAGGCTTCCCCCACCTTGATCCTTGTCAGGTAATCAGGTCAGCCCAGCCTTGAGATGAGAACATCTGCATCAGTCTTACTGGAAGCTCCCTATAGCTTAAATATGGTGGCAAGATTCTGAGGATGATCATACATTTAGAGGACATCTAGTCTGACTCTCCCATTTTCCAAATGAGAAAACTGACACAAGAGAGGTTGAGCAATTTGCCCCGAGTGACACAGCTAGTATGTATCAGGGATGAGCAGCATTCTTTCTATTGAGGCTAACTGTCTTTCTCTTCTATTTTTATCCCAAAGTATACATTCCATCTTCGTTGTCCTTTAAATTATTTAATATATTTACAAAATTATTTTTGAAAATTAGCTCTTTGTTCCCAATAATATAACTATGTATATGAAAGATTTCTTTTCTAGATATTGTTTTTCTTGTACATGATGTTGAGTAGATGAGTTTTCAGGGGGATCCTTACATCCATTTACTAATTAGGTAGTTTTAGATCTGGAGTTAGGTAAGACTTGAGTTCAAATGTGGCCTTAGACACTTACTAGTTCTGTGACTCTGGATACGTTAACATCTGCCTCAGTTTCCTCCTCTGTAAAATGGGGCTAATGCCAGCCCCTGTCTCTCAGGATTGTTATAAGGATCAAATGTTAGGATGTTCGGAGGGTGCTTTATAAACCTTAAATTCTATTCTGATTCTTCATTGACAGCTGCCTGCTTGGTTAGCTTGAAGAGTATCCCTTGCTCACAGATGGGATGCACCGCCTTTTAAACTCACTAGGAAGTTGATGAGCTCACCTGAATTAAGCTCACAAATCCTGCTGCCCACGAAACAATTTAGGCATGTTTCTATGCAGATAGCAAGTATGGCTTTACTGTCCCAAATGCCATATTTCCCAGCAAATCTCTCATGTTTGCCAGTTCCCAGTCCTTGGCAACAAACCATTTGAAGCCTGAAGTCTTCAGGCTAATTCAGCCTTCTGGGCTTTTGTCACTTTCCCATTTCCCTTGGCCTCTTTAAGCTTGGAGGGGAGAGGGGATGAGCACTCAGCTTGGACTTCCGCCCTCCTGCCTCCTTGACCAGGGATTTGCTATTAGATCCACCGCCCAGTCCCACAAAGTCATCAGATGTAGCTTTCACAGATCAAGGAAATCTTACAAGAGTCCCAGGTAGGCTTAATTCCACAAGTGTTTTTTATCACGTGCCAGACACTAGAGAGACAAAGACAAAACACGCCTGTCCTCAAGGAGTTCAATTCCATTACTCATTTCTTTTTTGTTGAGTTGTGTCCAACTCCTTGGATTATGTTATCCACGGGGTTTTCTTGGCAAAGATACTGGATCGGTTTGCCTTTTTTTTTTTCTCCAGTGGATTAAAGCAAGCAGAAATTAGGTGACTTGCCTAAGATCACACAGTTAGTAAGTAGCTGAGGCTAAATTTGAAATCAGAGCTTCTTGCCTCCTGGCTCAGTGAATAGAGCACTGCCTCTTGTATAACTAATAGTCAACATTTAAATAATACTTTTAAGGTTTGTAAAGTGCTTTAGAAATGTTAGCTCAGAACATTCATGGATGACATGTTATTTTCAAGCCCAGTTTTACCTGCCATCTTGTTGCTTCAGAAGTAGAGGCTAAAGGAAACCTTTGTCCTCTGGGCTGAGTTTGATTTTTAGATGAAACCTATGGATGTTCTTTGGCCCCCAGTCTGATGACTAAAGATGAACAGAATTTGGAATTAAATAACCTTGGTGTGAATTTGATACAATTACTTTGGACAAGTAACTTAATGTCTCAAGCCTCAGTTTCCTCATTTGAAAAATGTGGGGGTTGAACTCTTTTTGCTCTAAAGCTATTATTGTATGATTAGGTGGAGGGATTGGGTCTATGATTTCATTGGAAAGTTTCCCCTACCAATGCTGATCTATATTTTCTCTTGTCTAGACTCCCTCCATTCATGTCTACAGGTATGAAAATCAAAACGTAACAAGATTAAGCGATCTACTCAGATCCCAAAGTAGTAAGTGACAAAACCAACCTTTGCTTGAAGGCCTGCAATGGAAGCCATCCGAAGGAGCCCCATTCCACTTTTTGACTACTCTAATGGTTAGGAAGCACATCGAGCCCATATCGGCTTCTTCTCATTGTGCACCCACAGTTCTCGGTGTTGTCCTCTGGAGCCAAGCAGAATACGTCCAATCTTTCTTCTAGGCCGCAGCCCTTCTAGTACGCCAAATCAACTATCACCCCCCCCCCCTTGAAGCTTTCCCTTCTTCATGTTTATCATTCCAAGTTTTCTCACAATACATGCAATTCAGTAATTCATGAAGGGTTTATTAGGATGCCTGCTACATGCAGGCATTGTGTATAGGGACGGGGGATTTAAAGTCAAATAAAATAGGATTTGCCCTTGAAAATTTGCATTTGATCTTCCCATCTTGATCATTCTCTTTTGGATGTTTTCCTTGGCATCAATACCCTTCCTGAAATGTAGGATCTAGAACTCGGTATGAAGCTCTAGGTGTTGTCTGACCAAGGCACAGTAAGAGAGCTAGTCCTTTCCTTAGTCCTAGTCATGATGCCTCTTTTAATACACCCCTATGAAGAAGAAATTAGCATGGGAGTAGGATGACCTCCACCATACAACTAACCTGTGGATTCCTGTATCTCCTAGGTAACTCCTCTTTCAAGAAATTATGGGATGGATTATTTGCATAAAATGGGATAGTAATGGAATGCAAACATTGTGGTTTGGTGGCTATGCAGGGATAGGAGGGATGGCCAGGGGAGGAAGTAGAGTAATAAGGGATTTGAAGACAAATCCTGGTTTTGCCACTTACTACTTTGAGATCTTGCGTAGGTCACTTAATCTTGTTAGGTCTGTATCTGTAGACATGAGGGGAGGGAGCCTAGACTAGAGAAGTCCTGTGCTACATCTAGGGCCATGCAGGGTGGTACAAAGGAAACGGCCATTGGCTCTACCTGTCCAGCACTAACCTCTCTTCTGACCTCCAGTTTCACAACTCCAACTACTTTTTAAATAGCTTGAATTGGATGTCCAGTAGACATCTCAACTTCAACACGTCCAAAAGAGAACTCATTATCTTTCTCCTCCAAAGCCTGCTCTTTTAAGTTCCTGATTACTGTTGAGGGTAACACCTTCCTCCTAGTCTCGTGGGTTCACAACTTTAGTCATCATAGACTTATCACTATCTTTCACCCATTACCAAGTATGTCTATTTTACTTCTTTAGCATCTCTCAATCTCTCTCTCTCTCTCTCTCTCTCTCTCTCTCTCTCTCTCTCTCTCTCTCTCTCTCTCTCTCTCTCTCTCTCTCTCTCTCTGTCTCTCTGTCTCTCTGTCTCTGTCTCTCTGTCTCACTCTCTCTTCCTCTCTCTCTCTTTTCTCTCTCTCTCTGTCTCTCTCTCCCTTTCTCTCATTTTCTCTCTCTCTCTCTCTCTCTCTCTCTCTCTCTCTCTCTCTCTCTCTCTCTCTCTCTCTCTCTGTCTCTCTCTGTCTCTCTCTCTGTGTCTCTCTCTGTGTCTCTCTCTGTGTCTCTCTCTGTCTCTCTCTGTCTCTGTCTCTCTCTCTCTCTCTCTCTCTCTCTCTCTCTCTGTCTCTGTCTCTGTCTCTGTCTCTGTCTCTGTCTCTCTCTCTCTTCTCTCTTTTCTCTCTTCCTTAACTAGGTATTCCCTATGCATGGCAGTTGGGGGCCACTAGGTGGTGCCATTTTGCACAGAGCTTTAGAAAGACTCATTTTTCTGAATTCAAATCTGGCCTCAGATACTTCCTAGCTGTATGACCCTGGGCAAGTCACTAAGCCTTGTTTGCCTCAGCTTCCTCACCTGTAAAATAAGCCGGAGAAAGAAATGAAATCGCCGCTCTCATATCTTTGCCAAGAAAACCTCAAATGGGTCACAAGAAGTGGCAGGCTGGATTGAAACATGACTGAACAACAAATACATGGCTGCATCTCTTGCCTTTGATCTAACTGCATCCCGCAATGCTTTTATATTCTTTTCAAATTTTTCTTTGATGAAATGCAAGTTTTTTGAGTTCAGGAACTGTTTTGTTTCTGGGCTTTTTTTTTTTTTCTGAGGCTGGGGTGGGCTTTTTTTTTTTTTCTGAGGCTGGGGTTAAGTGACTTGCCCAGGGTCTCACAGCCAGGAAGTGTTAAGTGTCTGAGGTCACATTTGAACTCGGGTCCTCCAGAATTCAGGGCTGGTGCTCTATCCACTGCGCCCCCTAGCTGCCCCACTTAGCTGCCCCACTGTCAAGCCAATTTAACTAGAATAAAGAACTTAACCTTGTAGGAAGGAGAGTAATAGGAAATATAATGGGAAAGACAGGTGAGAACAATAGTGTAGGCCAGGTTGAAGGGTCTCTAGTTTAAGAGTAATAGGGAGCTATCAGCGATTCTTGAGTAGGGGGATTTTATGGTTAGCTGTATTTTTTTTTTAATATCAGCTTTGTGGTTTTCTGGAGAATGGGAGACCACTTTGGAGTAGCTTATGGCATTCCAGGCAAGAACAGAGGAATGGAGAAGTAGAATAGGTCTGTGTGAGTGGAGGGAAGAGGGAGTGATAGAACAGATGCTGTGGGGATGGATTTGGTAACTCATTGGAAAATCGAGACTGCTCAGTTAGGAAAGGAAAGTGTGGAACCACCCTTGAGATTGGGGAGTATTAGGATTATCACCCTGGGGAAAGAGAGGGATATATATATATATATATATATATATATATATATATACACATACACACATATATACATACATATGTGTACACACATATATACACACATATGTAATAAGCTATATTTGGAATAAATAGAAAATAATTAACAGAGGGAAGGCCTGGAATTAGAATTAGGAAGCATCTAGGGTGGGATTTGAACTCTGGTCTTGTTGAATACAATTCAAATCCTATCTTAAAAACTTCCTATATATTGTATATATTCAAATTCAGCCTCAGATACTTACTGGCTGGACAAGTCACTTAATCTCCCTCAGACTAAGTTTTCTCATCTGTAGAAAGGGGATAATGATATATTACTTCTCAGGGCTTTTCTTTCATAAATGAGATATCATAAAGTGTTATATAAATATATATATTATTATTTATTATTTATTACCCTTAGAAAGTAATTCAATTTCCCTGGGACTCAGCTTCCTTCTTTGTAAAATGAACGAGCTGCATTAGAATGTGTCTGAAGTTCCTTCTTGTGTAGAGCTCCCTGCCTCCTTCCCTGTCTCCCTCCCTTTCTCCCTCTCTCCTTCCCTCCCTTTCTCCCTCTCTCCTTCCCTCCCTTTCTCCCTCTCTCCTTCCCTCCCTTTCTCCCTCTCTCCTTCCCTCCCTTTCTCCCTCTCTCCTTCCCTCCCTTGCTCCCTCTCTCCTTCCCTCCCTTGCTCCCTCTCTCCTTCCCTCCCTTGCTCCCTCTCTCCTTCCCTCCCTTGCTCCCTCTCTCCTTCCCTCCCTTGCTCCCTCTCTCCTTCCCTCCCTTGCTCCCTCTCTCCTTCCCTCCCTTGCTCCCTCTCTCCTTCCCTCCCTTGCTCCCTCTCTCCTTCCCTCCCTTGCTCCCTCTCTCCTTCCCTCCCTTGCTCCCTCTCTCCTTCCCTCCCTTGCTCCCTCTCTCCTTCCCTCCCTTGCTCCCTCTCTCCTTCCCTCCCTTGCTCCCTCTCTCCTTCCCTCCCTTGCTCCCTCTCTCCTTCCCTCCCTTGCTCCCTCTCTCCTTCCCTCCCTTGCTCCCTCTCTCCTTCCCTCCCTTGCTCCCTCTCTCCTTCCCTCCCTTGCTCCCTCTCTCCTTCCCTCCCTTGCTCCCTCTCTCCTTCCCTCCCTTGCTCCCTCTCTCCTTCCCTCCCTTGCTCCCTCTCTCCTTCCCTCCCTTGCTCCCTCTCTCCTTCCCTCCCTTGCTCCCTCTCTCCTTCCCTCCCTTGCTCCCTCTCTCCTTCCCTCCCTTGCTCCCTCTCTCCTTCCCTCCCTTGCTCCCTCTCTCCTTCCCTCCCTTGCTCCCTCTCTCCTTCCCTCCCTTGCTCCCTCTCTCCTTCCCTCCCTTGCTCCCTCTCTCCTTCCCTCCCTTGCTCCCTCTCTCCTTCCCTCCCTTTCTCCCTCTCTCCTTCCCCCCTTTCTCCCTCTCTCCTTCCCCCCCTTTCTCCCTCTCTCCTTCCCCCCCTTTCTCCCTCTCTCCTTCCCCCCCTTTCTCCCTCTCTCCTTCCCCCCCTTTCTCCCTCTCTCCTTCCCCCCCTTTCTCCCTCTCTCCTTCCCCCCCTTTCTCCCTCTCTCCTTCCCTCCCTTTCTCCCTCTATATATTTTGGAAATGAGACCTTTGTCAGAACCTTTGCTTTTAAAAATATTTTCCCAATTTGTTACTTCCCTTCTAATCTTGTTTGCATTAGTATTGTTTGTACAGAAACTTTTTAGTTTGATGTAATCAAAATCTTCTATTTTGTGATCAATAATGATCTCTAGTTCTCTGTTCCTCTAATCTATTTATTATCTCACTCTTCATGCCTAAATCTTGGACCCATTTTGATCTTATCTTGGTATATGGTGTTAAGTGTGGATCCATATCTAATTTCTGCCATATTAATTTCCAGTTTTCCCAACAGTTTTTTTCCAAATAATGAATTTTTATCCCTAATGTTGGTATCTTTGGTTTTGTCAAAGATTAGATTGCTATAGAGGTACCCTTTTTTGTCCTTTGTATCTAATCTGTTCCACTAATCTACCGGTCTATTTCTTAGCTAATATCAAATGGTTTTGGTGACTGCTGCTATATAATATAGCTTTAGATCAGGTACACTTAGACCACCTTCCTCTGAGTTTTTTTTCATTAGTTCCCTTGCAATTCTCAACCTTTTATTCTTCCATATGAATTTTGTTGTTATTTTTTCTAGGTCATTGAAATAGTTTCTTGGGAGTCTGATTGGTATAGCACTAAATAAATAGATTAGTTTGGGGAGTATTGTCATCTTTATTATATTCGCTCGGCCTATCCAAGAGCACTGAATGTCTTTCCAATTATATAAATCTGACTTTATTTTTGTGGCAAGTGTTTTGTAATTTTTCTCATATAATTCCTGACTTTTCTTTGGTAGATGGATTCCCAAATACTTTATACTCTCAACATTTGTTTGGAATGGAATTTCTCTTTGTATCTCTTGCTTTTGCATTTTGTTAGTGATATATAAAAATGCTGAGGATTTATGTGGATTTATTTTGTATCCTGCCACTTTGCTAAAATTCTGAATTATTTCTAATAGCTTTTTAGCAGAGTCTTAGGGATTCTCTAAGTATACCATCATGTCATCTGAAAAAAGTGATAGTTTGTTTCCTCATTTCCTACTCTAATTCCTTGAATCTCTTTCTCGGCTCTTATTGCCGAGGCTAGCGTTTCTAGTACTATATTGAATAGTAATGGTGATAATGGGCAACCTTGTTTCACTCCTGATCTTACTGGGAAAGATTGCAGTTTATTTCTATTGCATATTATGCTTACTGACGGTCTTAAATATATGCTCCTGATTATTCTAAGGAATAGTCCATTTATTCCTATACTCTCAAGAGTTTTTATTAGGAATGGATGTTGGATTTTGTCAAATGCTTTTTCTGCATCTATTGAGATGATCATATGGTTCTTATTAATTTGATTATTAATATGGTCAATTATATTAATAGTTTTCCTAATATTAAACCAGCCCTGCATTCCTGGAATAAATCCTACTTGATCATAGTGTATTATCCTGGAGATGATTTTCTGAAGTCTTTTTGCTAATATCTTATTTAAGATTTTAGCATCAATATTCATTAAGGAAATTGGTCTATAATTTTCTTTCTCAGTTTTCAATCTACCTGGTTTAGGTATCAGTACCATGTCTGTGTCATAAAAGGAGTTTGGTAGGACTCCTTCATCCCCTATTTTTTCAAATTATTTATATAACATTGGGGCTAATTGTTCTTTAAATGTTTGGTAGAATTCACATATGAATCCATCTGGTCCTGGGGATTTTTTCCTGGGCAGTTGATTAATAGCTTGTTCTATTTCTTTTTCTGAAATGGGACTATTTAAGCAATTTATCTCCTCCTCTGTTAATCTAGGGAGCCTATATTTTTGGAGGAAGTCATCCATTTCACTTAAGTTATCAAATTTATTGGCATAAAGTTGGGCAAAGTAACTCATTATTTCTCTAATTTCCTCTTCATTGGTGGAAAGATCCCCCTTTTCATTTGTAAGACTAACAATTTGATTTTCCTCTTTCTTTTTTCTGATCAAATTTACCAAAGGTTTATCTATTTTATTGGCTTTATCATAAAACCAACTCTTGGTTTTATTTATTAATTCAATAGTTTTTTTTACTTTCAATATTATTGATTTCTCCTTTTAATTTTTGTATTTCAAGTTTAATTTTTGGTTGGGGGTTTATAATTTGGTCTTTTTCTAGCCTTTGAAGTTGTAAGCCCAATTTGTTAATCTTCTCTTTCTCTATTTTCTTCAAATAAGCCTCTAAAGATATAAAATTTCCCCTTATTACTGCTTTAGATGCATCCCACAGATTTTGGTATGATGTCTCATCATTGTCATTATCTTGGGTGAAATTATTAATTGTTTCTATAATTTGCTCTTTCACCCAGTCATTCTTTAAGATGAGATTGTTCATTTTCCAATTACTTTTTAGTCTATTTTCCCCTAACTTTTTACTGAATATAGCTTTTATTGCATTGTGATCTGAGAAGAAGGCATTTATTATTTATGCCTTCCTACATTTAATTTTGAGATCTTTATGTCCTAATATATGGTCAGTTTTTGTATAGGATCCATGAACTTCTGAGAAGAAAGTATATTCCTTTCTATTGCCATTCAGTTTTCTCCAAAGGTCTATCATACCTAGTTTTTATAATGTTCTATTTACTTTTTTTAATTTCTTTCTTATTTGTTTTGTGGTTTGATTTGTCTAAATCTGAGAGTGCAAGGTTGAGATCTCCCACTATTATAGTTATACTGTCTATTTCTTCTTGCAGTTCTCTTAACTTTTCCTTTAGAAAGTTAGATGCTATACCACTTAGTGCATATATGTTTAGTATTGATATGGCTTCATTATTTATGCTACCTTTCAGCAGGATATAGTTTCCTTCCTTATCTTTTTTAACTAGATCAACTTCTGCTTTTGCTTGATCTGAGATAAGGATAGCTACCCCTGCTTTTTTGGCTTTACCTGAAGCATAATAGGCTCTGTTCCAACTTTTTACCTTTACTCTGTATGTATCTCCCTGCTTTAAGTGTGTTTCCTGCAGACAACATATGGTAGGGTTCTGATTTTTGATCCAATCTGCTATCCGTCTCCGTTTGATGGGAGCATTCATCCCATTCACATTTACAGTTAAAATTACTAATTCTGTATTTCCTGCCATCATATTATACCCAGATTATGCTTTTTCCCTTGACCCCCCTGATCCCCCTCCCCGATATTTAATTTATAGACCCCCCTTGTGACGCACAACCCTCCCTTTTTTTTAGTATCCCTCCCCCCTCCCTCCAAGTCCCTTCACTTATTCTCCTTTTCCTTTTCCCTTTTCCTCTCCCCCCTTTTAATGAGGTGAGAGAAAATTCTCTGAAAAACAAATATGTTAATTATTTACTCTTTGAGCCTCTCCTGATGAGAGTAAGATTCACACAATGATTCTCCCCCTCACTAAGTTCCCTCAGTTATGGTGTATTTTCTATGCCTCTTCCTCGGATGTAGTTTTCCCTAACATTACCCAGTTGTTTCACATCTACAACACCTACTATAAGGATTGCAGGACATTGGAGAGCTCCCTGCATTGGCTGTCAGGTCAGGGCCTGACCTCCACTCCATATTTTAGCTGTGAGAGGCAGGACAAGGTAATAGCTATTATTGGAGGAGCCATGCCTGCTCTTTCTGTCCAGATAGGGACACTACTGGAGCTCTTCAGATTCCCACAGATAAGAGTCTGTGACAACTTGTACCCCCTTTTTTAAAGGAAACATGTCCAAAATCAAACAAGATAAAGGGAAGAAACCATACTTTTATTTTGTGCTGTCTATGTGCTATACGTGTTCTAAGAGCTTTAAATACAGCATTTGACCTTTAGAAGTATGTTGGGAGGTAAGTGCCGTTATTATTCTTCCTTTCACTGTTCAAGAAATTGTAGCTGAGAGAAATTAATTGACTTGCCCAAAATCACACAGAAAACAAGATTAAGGATTTTTTTTAAGTTTAAATTTAAAGTTTTTAATTTAAATTTAAAATTTGAATTTAAAATCTGCTATCAAACAAAGAAAAAAGGACAATTGATCACTTTTAACAAACAATTTATTTAAAATCAATTTCCCCCATGGAAGATCTATTAAGAGCAGTAATTTAGAGTTAAGAAGTACAAGAATTGCAATTGGTCACAGCTAGTCACAGATGCAAAAGGATATCTAATCACTAAGGCTTATTAACAGTCCTTATGATCAAAGGGAGAGACTCATTGAAAATGGTATCTACAAACTAGATCAGCTGTCCAAATATGATTTCTTTACCACACTACATTTGGCAATCCCAAAATTACACTAATCTTTCTTCTCCTTTAATAAAGTAGGAACATGTCAGTACAGAAACAAATGCAAATTCCACTTTCACATGAACAGAAAAGCAAAATCGTTTTTGTGTATGTTTCAGATTAAAAAAAAAAAAGTTAAAGTTCATTTCCCATTTGGAAGAAAAAGAAACAAGTTACCAACAGTTGAAATTGATAAAACTTTAATGTTGACTTCGTTATCAAAATGGGAAAAAAAAGTTTTAAACATACACCATGCACCATACACTATCTGACCTAACACTGACTCTCTAAGAATGTTTTCAAGAGAATACAAAAACAAAAACAAAAACTAACCCCGAGGATTTTTTTATGCTTTACAAAATCTCATTTGCAGGGAAACTAGATTCTTGACTTAGTTTTTAAAGCTAATTCAAAATCTTCCTTTGTAAGTGTCCAGGTAACTGGCGAATTTCTTCTTCTAAACCAACTTCCATCTATTTCCACATTCGTTACAGAAAACATATGTTGTCATAGGTTCATAAGGACTTAGGGTGTGAAACTGGGTCTAGGTACCGTTCTTCTTGTTACATTTGCCACATCGAAATAGGTCCGTTTGGGTCCCACCCGTCCGGGCCATTTGATGTATTCTAATAGCTTCTTTGGTCAGGTTTCTGCGCATCTCTTTAAGTTCCTCACTAGCCATTTCGACTGCAGTCATTCTAGCAAAGGAATCTGGAGGTATGTTCCCACACAGTACGTTTTTCCTTAAGTTTGGCTTCTTTGCATCCTTGAGATTTGCTGTTCTCCTCCGTAGCCTGTTTTGATACTTCATGTCCCTGTTCCGTATCTCCTGATATACAGCTTCCTCAATCTGAGCGCCCGGTTCTTCTACATCGGCGCCAATAGCGAAGTAGTCACCTCCAGTTCTGAGGGCTGCAGCAAGCAACTCTCGGCACTTGATGGGAACCGAACCTGAAGTGCTTGGTGCCCGGGGGAAAGCTTTAATGAAGGAATCAGAAGCCTTTGTCTCTTCCTTTGCTTTGCTCCTGCAGCTCCTTTCTCGTTTTGCCTCAGGCCTGCATTGGGAAGAGTGAGCAGGTCCCTTTTTTGGTTTCTTCAGTCTTGGAGGGCCCGGAGACCGACTTCTTCCAGCGTGTGACGAGAGACTTGGCTAATGATGTGACTTCTTCATCTGTGCTCTGCTTGCGCACAGTATTTACCGATATTCCAATTTTTGTGGACCTCAATAATTCCAGAGTCATGGGAACGTCTTGAAGTTCCTTTAGTAATTCCAGTGCCCCGGCCGCGTTCTCGTTGTGCACCATCTTATCTATCTTCTTGGCTGTGGGAAGGATCTCCACCTCCATGGCTCGGGTGCTTTTCCAACCCCACTCTCGCCCACACCCTGAGGGGATGGGACACGGCACGAGCGGGAGCAAGAGGGTGATGTCAGAAGAGAAAGCGTGGGAGAGGTGCAGCAGTCCCAGGATGTCAAGAAGAGACACCCACCGAGAACCAAGGCCCAGGGCCCTCTCAGCCACAAATAAAGACCGGGCTTGGGGACTGCTCCTCTCAGGCGCGGGGGACTGCTCCTCCCAGGCAAAGACAGCGGATGGAGCGGGCTGGACTTTGGAGAAGTATACTTGAAGGTACTGTCTTCTTGCTTCCTTTCCTGGAAAGGGACTGAGATTGCTTCCCCCAGCCTGCATGTCTTTCTCTAGAATCAACCATACTGGTGATGTCTTCTCTCTGGAAAGGCCCATTAGACTGTGAGGTAAAGGTTAGAGGGCATCAGGAGTTTCCCTCAATTTTGATAAACAATGGAAGGGTTTTGTGGGTATTCTGGGATTTGATTGGGATCAGTTAAAGGGCAAAAGGAAAGTCAACATAGATGAATCCTGATTTGGAAGTAGCCCCAAAACATTTCTTTCATTTTATTATTCTTTTGAATTTATGGGCTAACATGGTATCAAGAAAGGACAGTTGCTCGTGAACCTGTCAGTCATTTATGCATACCTTGCTAATCATGGAAAATAAATAAATCACAAGTCATCATTTGTTGGAATGCACTGGAGTCACCTGACAGTCCTGCTGGAATACATCTCTTGTGAGAGGATGATACAAGGAGACTGAGAGCCAGTTGTTCTGTGACCTCTCTGACTGAGAGGCCACTGCATTGTCTGACCTCTTAAATACTCTATTACAATTTAATCCATTCATCATACTGAGTATAAGCCTATCATATCACCAGGAAACCATTATATGTCATAAGATTCATTCAATCATACTGAACCAGAGAACTATTTATCACCATGCTCAACTAGATACCCATCTTCTTCTGAATGTTAACTCCTTTTGGAAGAACCTTTGTTTCAAGTACACTTCTCCAGAGTTCTGGTCCATTCCAATCATCTTGTGTCCTATATCCTTCCCAGCCACTTTTCCTGTGGCCTAGAGTAGGCTCCTGTTTTGGGAAACTAGACACACAGTCCTCCGCTTAAACAGAGACAGAAAGAGAGACAAAGAGAGCCACCAAGAGAGGCAGAGAGAGACCCTGAGAGGGAGGGAGGAAAGAACAGAGGAAATCTGGGAACACTAAGCACCACCTTCTCAGCTGCCAGAGTCTGAGGCTTACTGATTGCCATTGTTTCATTTGCTCTTCAAAGCAAGCTTCTGAGGCAGGGGCTACTTTCCGGGCACTGGCCAGATGAGGAAGGTGAGGTGCACGGCAGTTAAGAGGTCAGTCAAGGCTGGGTCCTCCCTGAATGCATTGTCTTTTTTGCGAAGCTCTGAAATCTCCGTGGAGTTGGGGCCTGGCACGTGGGACAGGAGCTACTCAAAAATCCTACCTCCCCCCCCCCTCAGGATAGTCTTCCCTTGGTTGCCAGTGCCACCTGCTGTCCCATTGTAGTATGTGGAAGTGACACAGATGGCAAAGCTCATCCCTAGCCCGAATGAAACCAAGAATACGCGAAAGAGTAACACGAACAAAGCCAGGAGAGTTTTGGCAAGGACATTTTATTGAAGTGTAGCACAATTTCTGCCAGCATTCCCCCACCCGTGCCCCCTCCCCTCCCCTCCCGGAGGCATCTCAGATAAACAATGGCTTTTTATGGCAAGCAAAGCAAAGCCTGAAAGGGGAAGGGAAACGTCCGAAAATGGGGCTCCGCTCTCAAGGCAACTCGCAAAAGCCCATCGCCAAGGCCTTTGCCCTTGTGCCAAGTTCCCGGGCAGGGCCGCCTTCCCTTCTGCCCTGTGCGGGCACGACGGTTTTCCTCAGCATCTTGCCCCCTGCCCTTGGAGGTCTGTCAGCCTCTAGAATCCGTGCGTTCATTGGCAGGCTGGGCAATGCCCCAGGCCTCGGGAAGTGGAGCCCGGCCTTCCCCAGCTCCGGCCAAGGTCCGGATCGGAAGAGCAGCTGGGCCACAGCTCCAGCTCCTCCCGTACAGCCCCGAGGCAAGGCCTCCCGTGGCACCTCTGGCGCTCGGCTGCGAGCTCGGGACGTGGAAAGGCCGATTCCACATCTTGCCATTGTGCTGGGACGAACCGCGGGGAGGAAGGAGGCGCAAGGGCCCCTCCCTACGAAAGCCCTTCAGCGGCCCTGCTTCGTACTTGACCGGATCCTGCCGCGGCCTCCCCGTCTTCGAGTTCGGAGCCGGGGAAGAACGCTCGCGGATCTCGGCCTTCGGGTCTCCCTTCCCACTCCCGCTGCCCTCCCAGCTCCCTCGGCTCCGCACCTAGGGGGCCGCTGTGTCTCCGCATCCTGCGCCTCCTGTGAAGGCGGCAGCCACCAGGGGCATTCTCCGTTCTTGCCCTTGGCCTGGGAAAGAGAAAAAGGGGGGATGAAGCAGGTGAGCAGACTTACAGGCTGCGGATCTCAAGAGGGGAACAAACCCCCGGGGCGACCATCGTCTTTTTTTTTCTTTATGCAATATAATTTATATTATATTCATAATATAATATAGTATAATATAATAATAATATAATAAAAGCATAATCTTTTCAACCAAAACAATGAATGCACATACACATACACACATGCATGTAAAAAAAAATGAAAGGGAATAACTTTCAGTTAGAATTTAGTGAAAATAAAGACGTAGCTCATAGAGCTTCTGAAATCTGTCCTGAACAGGGATTCTGATTAAGAACTCCTGCTGTAGCAGTGGAGCTCCTTGAAGGCAGGGATACTGCCTCCTTCCATACCTCCAGCACACAGTAGGCGCTTAATAAATAATTAGAATAGGATCTGAGTGCTCATGCTTCCTAGTTGTGAACCTCAGTTTCCTCTTCTGTAAAGTGGGCACAACAATGTTTGTTCTGTGCCCTCTAAGAGCAATGGCGCCCTCGGCGAAAGGGCTTGAAAGTCTTCAGTCGTGTGGCTCCGTGAGCTGGTAACGTTATTTTTATTCTGTTTACATCAGTGACTGTGAATACCTCATGCTCGGACGGGACGCCCGATGTCACTCCTGCTTTTCCTGCCGTCACTGGGCTCACCCTATGTCAGGGCAGGAGAGTGACCCCGGCTGCCTCTGGGTTTGGCCCATGCTGGCTGTCTACACTGGGCTTTGCCAGGAGAGGGCTGCCCTCTGCTGGTTGTCTAAAGTCACTGCAGGACCCTTCCAACCTGCTGAGGTTCACTCCCCCATCTTTCTGCTCAGGGGGCACTCTTACTTTTATCTTGTGGCCTGGGTTAGAAGCTGCTCCTAGTCTGGAGTTCCTAGTGGTCCCCCCCGCAGTCCTTCCAGACCAGAGTCACTGGCAGCTTGTCTGTGGCCTCTTGTGTCCACCCAGAGCTTGACCTTGAGGTCTCTCCAGAAGCTGGTTTTCCACCAGTGGGAAAATACAAGAACCTTGGAGTGGGAGGACCTGAGTTCAAATGCTGACTCATTTTGGCAATAAACGCTAAAGAGCATTTATTGAGCACCTACTGTATGCTAGGAATCGGGATACAAAGAAAATGAATGAAACAAATAAATCTTATTCCCAAGGAGTTTGGATTTGGAGTCGTTCATCTCACTGGGCCTCAGTTTTTTTTCTTTTTTTTTTTCTTTTTTTCTTTTATTTTCTTTTATTAATTTTACAATAATACATTTTTGACAGTACATATGCATGAGCAATTATTTATTTATTTATTTTTTATTCATTTTTCCAAATTATCCCCTCCCTCCCTCCACTCCCTCCCCCCGATGGCAGGTAATCCCATACATTTTACATGTGTTACAATATAACCTAGATACAATATATGTGTGCAAATACCTTTTTCTTGTTGCACATTAATTATTAGCTTCCGAAGGTATAAGTAACCTGGGTAGATAGAGAGTAGTGCTAACAATTTACATTCGCTTCCCAGTGTTCCTTCTCTGCGTATAGTTATTTCTGTCCATCATTGATCAACTGGAAGTGAGTTGGATCTTCTTTATGTTGAAGATTTCCACTTCCATCAGTATACATCCTCATACAGTATTGTTGTTGAAGTGTATAGTGATCTTCTGGTTCTGCTCATTTCACTCAGCAACAGTTGATTTAAGTCTCTCCAAGCCTCTCTGTATTCCTCCTACTGGTCATTTCTTACAGAGCAATAATATTCCATAACCTTCATATACCACAATTTACCCAACCATTCTCCAATTGATGGACATCCATTCAACTTCCAGTTTCTAGCTACAATAAAAAGAGCTGCCACAAACATTTTGGCACATACAGGTCCCTTTCCGCTCTTTAGTATTTCTTTGGGATATAATCCCAATAACAGCAATGCTAGGTCAAAAGGTATGCACAGTTTGATAACTTTTTGGGCATAGTTCCAAATTACTCTCCAGAATGGCTGGATTCTTTCACAACTCCACCAGCAATGTATCAGTGTCCCAGTTTCCCCACATCCCCTCCAACATTCATCATTATTTGTTCCTGTCATTTTAGCCAATCTGACAGGTGTGTAGTGGTATCTCAGAGTTGTCTTAATTTGCATTTCTCTGATCAATAGTGATTTGGAACACTCTTTCATATGAGTGGAAATAGTTTCAATTTCATCATCTGAGAATTGTTTGTTCATATCCCTTGACCATTTATCAATTGGAGAATGGTTTAGTTTCCTATAAATCAGGGTCAGTTCTCTATATATTTTGGAAATGAGACCTTTGTCAGAATCTTTCCTTTTAAAAATATTTTCCCAATTTGTTACTTCCCTTCTAATCTTGTTTGCATTAGTATTGTTTGTACAGAAACTTTTTAGTTTGATGTAATCAAAATCTTCTATTTTGTGATCAATAATTATCTCTAATTCTCCTCTGGACCATTGTCTTTTCAAACCAAATGAAGGCCACGTCCCTGGGGATCCAGGGCAATGACTTCCCCAAAGTTGAAAAAGAGCCCACCCATTGAACCCTTCCCTCCCTCCCCGATACTTCCCCAGCTTTGGAGGCCTCCTCCAGTTCTCTCGATGCTCCCCCCCATACTCACCACCGCAGACAATGGAGACAGCCTCGCTATGATCACCGTAGCTGTGATTGGCCGGCTGGATCTCCACAAAATGGGGACCTCCCCTGGCCTACCGTGCTGGCCTACAAGACATAGCTCCTCCTTATTCTCCTTTACTTTTCTGAAGTTAATGAGAGGGGCAAGATGTGCTGATTGGAGTCCTACTCC
Source organism: Sminthopsis crassicaudata (assembly GCF_048593235.1). NCBI lineage: Eukaryota > Metazoa > Chordata > Mammalia > Dasyuromorphia > Dasyuridae > Sminthopsis > Sminthopsis crassicaudata. The sequence continues at coordinate 1,967,106 of NC_133617.1, read as the reverse complement.
CTCCTCTTGCATCTTGATTTCTTTTGATGAATATTTTCATTTGGAAATTGAAAGAGCCCTAGATACCATTAATTTATAGGCTAAGGACAAAACACAGAACCCTAAGAGACTTAGGAAGAAATTTTAAATTGTCCAAAAGAAGGAGAACTTAAATAGATGCTGTTCCCTTTGAAGCCCCTGGAATTGTATGTAATAAGGATTTCCAATGCACGAGCAATGAAACCGTCATTCGATTGGTTGAAATAATGAGTTTTTAAATAATCCACATAGACAAACAATATTTTTCGCATGGATTAATAAAAACGTACTTCCCCCAAAACTGGAAATTACACTTGGAAATTCCAGTCAAATTTGGAGTCCTCACAAGTTTTCTAGGATTGTCAGGAGCTGAAATTTTAAACTATGCATTAAAATAACACGGTTCTTTATCAAGATAGGCTAGATTGGGGGGAAAAAATCGAATAATGATTTTTCCTTTGAATAAGTAATTCCTGATTTTACTCTGACAAGAAAGGTAGGAGGGAATGTGGGAGGAAATCTAGCAACAAAGAATAAAGGAAAGAAGGAAGCATTAATTAAGCAAAAAGTAATAGTTACCAGTGCCTTCCATTGTGCTAAGCATTCAAAGGTATTAACTTATTTTGATGGAAAAACAAACAAACAAACAAAACCTTTGAGGTAGACTTCAAAACTATACCAGAGAAAGGCAGAAAACAGTCATGGGAATGCCCCAGGGACACAGAACTAGCAAATGTCTCACACCCTGAAGAATGCTTTCTTAATCTCAGGGAAGTAAGTGGCAGCAAACCTCCAGAGTGTAACACTGACATATCTAAATTGGGTTAAATAAACTTTGTAAACTCTGTTTCAGGATAGTCTTTCCTTGACTCTTAGTCCTACTCTCATTCTCCATGTGAGAATGGTCAACTGGTCTCAACATGGGATCACAATTATGTAAGTAAAAGCCATATGCACAAATGAAGGAAATGTTAATATAATATCAATAATTTGGAATTCCTTCCAAATTAACATGGATTGACTCTACCTATTTAGCATACTGTCAGAAATATATACAGAAAACGCTGAAGCAGTAACCTCAGAGAATGATAATATTTGAAAAAATAGATTTTATTGAAATGCTTTTCTCCATCACCAAACCAGCATTCCTCCCTCATCCTCTCCAGACGGACATTTCAGATTAAAAATGAGTTTTACAAAAAGGGTGAAAGGGAAAATCAGCAAAAATTAGTAACATACCATACACATACACACACACACACACACACACACACACACACACACACATACACACACACACACACCCCTCCTATATCTGCAAATTGGCATGAGAGGTCTTATATCTTTATATATATATAAGGTATATATACATATATATCTTTTAATTGAGAATGTGTTTTTCAGTATCATTTTGTCCCATTCACTATTATTGTTTTGAGGTGGGTCTGACTTGAAGTTTTAGTCCTCTTAAAAATTACCTCAAAAAGGGAGAAGCTGGCTTCCCTAATGTCAAAACTTTCCTTTTGCCCAGCTAGCCACTTGAGAAAAAAGAAAAGAAGAAAAAGAGGAAGAAAATTTGATGAAAACCCCAGAAATCAATGTCCAAATTGACATTATCAACCCCTTGACAGCATCAGTGCAAGTCACTAGGAGGCCCTAGAATCTGAGGGCACGTTGGCTGCCTGGGCTTTCCTGCTGCATTGGAAACTGTCACCAGGTGTTCCTCAACTCTACAAAGGAAAACAGGGAAAGCAAAAACAGGAACAGCATCTAGGGCAGGGATCTGCCTCCACCTTTTCAACAAGATCAGGACTGGAAATCAAGGAAAGATTATCTTGAACATCAACGATTATTTCATTAGTGCTCTGTTCATTTGTAACACCTATTTCTGGGTGTCTTGAAGCAGACATGGGGACACCATCAACCAAAGTGGTGCCTGAAAGTGGGTGTTCCTCATCTTTCCATTGCCTTCTTGCTTTGTACTCTTTGTGTTCTTCTTCCTGCTCCTCTTTCCCTTCTACAAGTTTTCCACTTCCTTCAAGCACCTTTGCGTAGTAGTCTTCTAACTTACTCTGCAGGATGTGAAGATGGAAGTCACCGCTGTCCATTTCTTGTTTCTGGAGGAGGACTGTGAAAGAGAAAATGGAACATGGAGCATGGATTATGTCAGTAGAGGACACATTTAAATGGTCTAAACTAGTGAACAAAATTATGTAGGGAAAACCATATATGAAAATGAGGAAAATGTCAATATCAATACTTTGGAATAATTTCCAATTTAATCCTGTTGATGCTTCCTATAAGGTTCACTCTCCCACTCATTATACGAATAGATTCCCAACATTTTGAGTCCTCCTCAAGTCCCCTCTCCATGCTCGCCATGGTCATTGTTGTAGATATCATTGCCTTCATCATCATAGCTTTGATTGGCACTGTAATAACTGCTGCTGTCATGGGTCTCATTGCTTTCATTAGAATTGTCACCTCCTCTGTCATCATTGTTGTTGTCATCACTGGTATAAATCTGGGAGGCAGTTGGGAGGTCAGGACACATCAGGGCATCTTCCAAATATGCCAAATGTCTCGGGACAAACTCTGGTGCCAAGAAGAATTCTTCCTCAGAGCTCTGTTCACTTCCACTATTCTCCAGATCACGTGTAACTGCCATGGCAGCATCGATGTCCACCATGGAGCCTGAGGAGAAGACTTGATTGTTTTCAGATAGGTTTCTTGATTCCTTCTCTTTCTGCAGTTCTTTCTTTTCTCCCTCTTCTACAAGTTTGTCACTGCTTTCTACATTTTGTCTTTTGAAATAGCGAAATATCTCTGCCAGGTAAAGAAAGTGCCTTTTTCTAGAGGTTATGACTGAAAAGAATGAAGGAGGAAATGAATTTTCACTAGAGGTTAGCATTATGTGTACTCAGCTATGAATAAAATACAGGGGAAAATGTCCTGGTGAAATAAGAAAATAGAGTATTAATATTGACTTCCTTTAAATTTTGTGAGTATTGGCCAGTCCTTTTTCAACTCTGTAACTGGAATCATAATCTCAGTGCCCATAGCAGCTATCCTTAACATTTCTAGCCCTGCCCTTCAGCTTTTTTTTAGCATGTCTTTTCTCTTTACTCAGCTCAAGAACAGAACCTTATTCTTAATCGGTTGACCCCAAAGACATTGGATTATGGTCTCTGCCTATTTTCTTCCTCTCAAATCCATTTGATGTCTTGCTATTTCTCTCTCTGTCTGTCTCTGTCTCTGTCTCTGTCTGTCTCTCAACTTTTCTTTCTTTCTTGTAACCTTTCTTCATGGCAGGACAAACCTCTCTACATCCAGCCCAGATCACAATCCTTCCTTCCTTCCTTCCCTGGAACATGTCTCTATTTTTCATCTGCTTCCACTGTGTTGGCTCTTAGCCTACACACAGTTTTATCCCCTCTCAATTTTGAACAAACCCTCCCTGGTGACATTTTTCTCCTAGGTCTCCTCCTAGGAGTCTGATTCTGTCTTCCCAGTTTTCTTGGATGCTTCTTCATATAAATCCCCTTGATTTATCCCACAGGCTAATACATGTGAAGGGCACTACAAAGGCTTTTATTCAGGCTAATTGCTTTATACTAATGGCTGACTGGCTGCCCCCTATGGTCAAAGAACGTGCCTATCACACTAAAATCCTTTGGGGCCTGGTTGAGGAGCTTTCCCAGGAATCCTCTGTGAATACCTATGGCAGCTAGTCCAAGTCCTCCACATCTAATTAGCAGAGGAGAGAAATCCAGAAGCTGCTCCCTTGAATGACCCGGGTCTCCTGTCATCACCCTGCTTATCTCTTGACCTAGAGCTATTTCTCTTTTCATATTTGACACCAAAAGACTGTGGGAATGAGGAAATGCCATATTTTGATAGAGCAGCAAACTGAAGATTAGGTAGGATGGGAAAGTTGACTTTCTCTATATCAAAGAATTCTCAGTGAGCATTGAGAATCTCAAGCACTGAGTCTAACCCAGTAGGCATTTCTAGTCTAGTAGAAGATTCTGAGTTCCCTAAATAGATTATGTCTTCATTTCTTCAGGTATCTCTCCATTTTTGTAGAAAGCAAAGAAACAGGTATTTCCCCAGAAGGAAAAAATTGGTCTGATGTCTTCCCTTTGATGTGCTCCCAAGAGGTTCCTCAGCCAGGAACACAGTGGCAGCGGGAATCCCTTTGAGCTGGAATCACTGAAAATGAGCCAGTGCTGGCCTTTTATATACTTTTCCTCCAGGGATCTCTTGCCCTATCCTAATTACATTTTGAAAGTGTGAATCCCATTCCCTCCACACCCTCTGGGCTTTCTTTCCCCTTTGCATTTTGCTTTCTCTTTAGCACCTCATCCAGGGAACTTCAACTCTGATATACTTCTTGAGAGCAATTCAATTATTTACTACCCAGAAACAATTAGTCTTGATTAGTTTATCTCAGGAGTCATCTAAGCATTTGTAGAGTCCCAAGGTCTCAGGGAATGAAGGACTGCTTTCTTTTAGGGAGTGAAGAGACCTTTCATATCAAATGTTTACATAGATACATGCAGGTCTGATAGCTGCATGGCAGCAAATCTGGAAAATGCAGCCAAAGCTCAAGCTTTGCCTTTTCTGATTTTTAGACTAATTACCAGCTGCTTGATGGATACAGTCAAATTATTCTCAGTCTCCCCAAGGTCCATGCAGTGCCGCCGTGGAATCAAGAAACAAGGTTCTAATCCAGCCATTCTGGAGGCAATTTGGAACCATGCCCAAAGAGCAATAAACCTGTATACCTTTCAACAGTGCCATTGCTAGGCCTCTATTGGAAAGAAGTCATAAAAGCAGGGAAAGGAAACACATGGGCAAAAATGTTTGTAGCAGTTCTCTTAGCCATGGCAAATAACTGGAAAGCTAGTAGATTCCTATCAGTTAGAAAATGGCTGAATAAGTTATGGTATAGGAAAGTAATGGAATGTTATTATTCTATTAAAATTGATGAACAAGCTGATTTTAGAAAGGCCTGGAAATATTTACACAAATTGATGTTGAATGAAATAAGTAGAACAAAGTATATATTATACACCGAAACAGCAAGATTGTATGATCATCAACTAGGGAAGAGTCAAGTCTTTGAGTGAACTGAACTTTTGACTGAACTTCAAAAGGTCCGTGATGTCACACAGTTCCAGTCATCTCTGCAAAGAAAGGCCATCTGCCTTCAGAGAGAGAACTATGGAAAGTAAAAATAAATCAATATGCAGCATTCACTAATTTTTTCTCTTCTCTTTTATTTTCCTTCTCTGCTTTGTCCCTTTTGCTTTGAGTTTTCTTTTCCAACATGATTCACAAAGAAATGTTCATTAAAAATCAATGTACATGTATAAACATTAAAAATATTTTTTTAAAAGGAAGCAAGGTCCCAGAGGCAGACAGCAACAAAAGGGCATCCCTGAGGTCAGGAAGATTCTTTAGCAGGAGATGGCTGAAGTTCTAGTGAAATCTAAGGATTCAGTTCAAGCTAGAGATTTCCTTTAAAATCTAAACAGTTGTGGCAACCACCAGGATGAATATGACTGGGTCTGGTCCTGTTCCTTATGATAAGAGTCTTGATCATTTCAAAGTAAAACACAAAAGCAATGGCTCAGAAGGGTCATGATCATTTCAAGACAAATACCTAGCAATGACTCAGAAACCTCAGTCTTCTCCCAGACACAGCTATGTCTATGCTAATAACCAATATTGATTAGGTGGTATTTTAAGCCTGACTAATGTCCCTTGAAAAGTCTGATTTCAGTTGTATTTTACAACTATTTTTTGCATAATTATTTTGTATGTTAAATCCAATATATGCATACATATTTATACAATTATCTTTCTGTACAAGAAAAATCATATCACATCAGAAAAGGAAAGGAAAAGGAAAATAAAATGTAAGCAAACAATAACAAAAAGTGAAAATACAATGTTGTGAGCCACACTCACTTTCCACATTCTTCTCTCTGGGTGTGGATGATTCTCCTTATCGCTCATTGTATCATTGGAATTGGTCTAAATTAGATCATTGGATAATGATCTCTTCAAATAGAAGCATTTATACCCATTTTACAGATAATAAAAGAGTTGAAAGAGGCTAAGTAATTAAACAACTTTCCAAGATTGTGTAAAGTACTAATGGTCTGAGGAAAGATCAAAATTGAGGTGTTTCTGATGCCAAGAATATTCTATCCCTGAGTGGTTGATTAGGTGGAGTCTCAGAACTATAATTTATTTTTCCACTCCTCAAAACAGATGCATTGGATTTGCAACTATGTTCAAAAAGTTGTCAAATTGTGCAGACCCTTTGATCCAGCAGTGTTACTACTGGGCTTATATGCCAAAGAGATTTTTAAAAAGGGAAAGGGACCTGTATGTGGCAAAATGTTTGTGGTATCCCTCTTTGTATTGGCCAGAAATTGGAAACTGAGTGGCTGCCCATCAAGTGGAGAATGGCTTAATAAATTGTGGTATATGAATATTCTGGAATATTCTTCTGTAAGACATGACCAGCAGGATAATTTCAGCAAGGCCTGGAGAGAGTTACATGAATTGATGCTGAGTGAAATCATCAGGACAAAAAGACCATTGTATACTTCAACAACAATACTATATGATGATCAATTCTGATGGATGGGGCCCTCTTCACCTATGAGATGAACCAAATCAGTTCCAATAAAGCAGTAATGAACTGAACCAGCTATACCCAGAGAAAGAACTCTGGGAGATGAACTACTATATAGAATTCCCAATCTCTCTATTTTTGTCCGCTATATTTTTTATTTCCTTCAGAGGCTAATTGTACACTATTTCAAAGTCCGATTCTTTTTGTACAGCAAAATAACTGTTTGGATATGTGTATATATATATATATATATATATATATATATATATATATATATATATATATATGTGTGTGTGTATATATATATATATATATATATATATATATATGTGTGTGTATATATATATATATATATATATATATATATATATATAGTATTTAACTTATACTTTAACATATTTAACATGTATTAGTCAACTTGCCATTTGGGGGAAGGGGTGTGGAGAAGCAGGGGAAAAGTTGGAACAAAAGGTTTTGCAATTGTCAATGCTGAAAAATTGCCTATGCATGTATCTTGTAAATAAAAAGCTGTAATAAAACAAGATGCATTGGGAAAACTCCTCAGGAAAAAAAAATGCAAGGAGTAGACAGTTTTGAGCAAACTTCAGAAAAGATATTCAGGCCACAAATTTGATTTGGCTCCTGTCAAAGCTGGAACTTACCTAGAGCCAAAAGTCCTTTCCCTCTTTCTTCTTCTTCTTCTTTCTTTTTTTCCTTTTTTTTTAAATTAATTTTTATAATTATAACATTTTCTTTGACAGTACATATGTATAGGTAGTTTTTTTTTTTTTTTTTAACAACATTATCCCTTGTACTCCCTTCTGTTCCGAGTTTTTCCCCTCCCTCCTTCCCTCCCCCCCCCTCCCCTAGATGGCAGACTTTCCCATACATATTAAATATCTTATAGTATATCTTAGGTACAATATATATGTGCAGAACCGAATTTTGTTGTTGTTGCAAAGGAAGGATTGTATTCGCAAGGTAAAAATAATCTGGGAAGAGAAACAAAACAAAACAAAACAAACAAATAAAAAACCAATGCTCTCAGTTTACACTCATTTCCCAGTGTCCCTTTTCTGGGTGTAGCTGATTCTGTCCATCATTGGTCAATTGGAATTGAGTTAGCTCTTCTCTATGTTGAAGATATCCACTTCCATCAGAATACATCCTCATACAGTATCATTGTTGAAGTGTATAATGATCCCCTAGTTCTGCTCGTTTCACTTAGCATCAGTTGATGTAAATCTCTCCAAGCCTCTCTGTATTCCTCTTGTAGGTCATTTCTTACATAACAATAATATTGTATAGCATTCATATACCATAATTTACCCAACTATTCTCCAATTCATGGACATCCATTCATTTTCCAGTTTCTAGCCATTACAGAAAGGGCTGCCACAAACATTTTGGCACGTACAGGTCCCTTTCCCTTCTTCAGTATGTCCTTGGGGTATAAGCCCAGTAGTAGCACTGCTGGGTCAAAGGGTATGCACATTTTGATAACTTTTGGGGCATAATTCCAGATTGCTCTCCAGAATGGTTGGATTGTTTCACAACTCCACCAACAATGCATCACTGTCCCAGTTTTCCCACATCCTCTCCAACATTCATCGTTATGGGTTCCTGTCATCTTAGCCAATCTGACAGATGTGTAATGATATCTCAGAGTTCTCTTAATTTGCATTTCTCTGATCAATAGTGATTTGGAACACTCTTTCATATGAACGGAAATAGTTTTAATTTCATCATCTGAAAATTGTCTGTTTATATCCTTTGACCATTTATCAATTGGAGAATAGCTTGATTTCTTATAAATTAAAGTCAATTCTCTGTATATTTTGGAGATGAGGCCTTTATCAGAACCTTTACCTTTAAAAATGTTTTCCCAATTTGGTACTTCCCTTCTAATCTTGTTTGCATTAGTTTTGTTTGTGCAGAAACTTTTTAATTTGGCATAATCAAAATTTTCTATTTTGTGATCAATAATGGTCTCTAGTTCTCCCTTGGACACAAACTCCTTCCTCCTCCACAAGTCTGAGAGGTTTCACTTGTGATCTTATTGGGAAATAGCCACACTTCTCTCCATTTCAAATATTTGTTGCTGTAGATTTTAGAAGGATACTGCTTATTATTTTAAGGAAATCTTCCTTTATCCCTATATTCTGTAGTGCTTTAATAGGAATGATGCTGTATTTTGTCAAAAGCTTACTTTCTATCTATTGAGATTATAATATGATTTCTGTTGGTGTTGTTATGGATATGGTCAATTATGGTATTAATATTCCTGATATTGAACCATCCCTACATTCCTGGTATAAGCCCCAGTTGGTCATAGTGTATTATTCTTCTGATAAATTGCTGTGATCACTTTGCTAATATTTCCTTTAAATTTTTTGCATCATTATTCATTAAGGAGAGTGGTCTGTAATTTTCTTTCTCTCTTTTGGCCCTTCCTGATTTAGGTATCAGAGGCATATTTGCATCACAGAAGTAATTTGGAAGTACATTTTCTTTATCTATTTTTCCAATTTACATAGCATTGGAATTAATTGTGCTTTAAATGTTTGGTAGAATTAACTTGTAAATCCATCTGGCTCCGGAGACTTTTTCATTAATGACTTGTTCAATTTCTTATTCTAAAATGAGGCCATTTACATGCTTTATTTCCTTTCTGCTAACCTGGGGGATTTATATTTTTGCAAATATTCATCCATTTATTCTAGTTTTTAAGACTTTCTGCCATACAGTTGGGCAAAATAGCTCCTAATTAGTGCTTTAATTTCTTTTTCATTGGTGGTAAATTCACCCTTTATATTTTTGATGCTAGTGCTTTGGTTTTCTTATTTCCTTTATCTCAGGAAATTGAAAATAAAAGGTTTATCTATTTTGTTAAATTTTTTTCATAAAACTCTCAGCATTGGTTATTAGTTCAATACTTAGTTTCAATTTCATCAATCTCTCCTTGAGTTTCAGAATTTCTAATTTGGCATTTAACTCGTGTTTTTAATTTGTTCTTTTTCGAGCTTTTTAATTGCATGCATTGTTCAGCGATGCACTCTTCCTGTATTTTATTGATATACTTATTTGGAAATATAAAACTTCCCCTGAGAACTGCTTTGAGTGTGCTTCATATACACTCTGTATCCTACAGAGTTCACTACCCCAAAAGCAAGAACATGTTTTGTCAAGGTCAGTTTGGAAGTATACCCTGAGCTCAGCAACAAGGTGAGGGGAACCCGAGCAGAATCTATGGAATGGAGAGTTCCCAGAGCCCTGTGACAAGAAGGTCGTCTGTGCACTGACATCAAAGCAGTCCCAGAAGCCCTTGAAGGAAGATTCACATCTGGACCTTTCTGCTGAGAGTCAAGAAAGTCTTGCCCACACTATTGATCTGAAGAGCTCTATCTAATGTAGAAAGTTTCTACTGGGCAAACCAAAGAAATCTCTTTTTTTTTTTAATTTTATTTTTATTTCATTTTACAATTATAACTTTTTTTTGACAATACATATGCATGGGTAATTTTTTTTACAACATTATCCCTTCCACTTACATCTGTTCAGATTTTTTTTCCCTTCCTCCCCCAACCCCCTCCCCCAGATGGCAGGCAGTCTTATACATGTTAAATATATTACAATATATTCTAGATACTATATATATGTGTAGAACCGAATTTCTTGTTGCAGAGGAAGAATTGGATTCAAAAGGTAAAAATAACAGTTTACACTCATTTCCCAGTGTTCCTTTTCTGGATGTAGCTGATTCTGTCCATCATTGATCAATTGGAATTGGATTAGCTCTTAATGCCATCATGGAAATATTTTGTTTTGGGAGAAGTTCAGGAGCCAAACTCCTTAAGAGGATAGTGACATCACAGCAAGTCCAAGAGAAATAAAGCCTTTTCTCCAAGCTTTAGAGAAAAAAAAAAAACTATTGCAGGGACTTTAGTAACATGAAATAAAGGAAATGATATAAGATACAGGATTAAAAGACTAGAATGGTAAAAGTGGCAAGGAAAACAGATAACTTATAACTGACAGTGGAAAACCTCACTCAATGTCCTGATAGCTAGAATGGGTCCAAGAATAGCAATTTGATAAGATAACAAGAAATATCCAAACAAAGTCAAAAAAGAAAAAAAAAATAAAATGTAAGAAATATAAAAAACAAGTGATATGGAAAATATACAAAAGTCAATTTAAGATTTATCAGACTATGTGAGTATTATGATCAGAAAAATTTCTGGATAAGAAACAGACATCAAAAGAAAGATGCACACACAAATTTATTTAATAGGAAGGAAATATTTGGAGAAGTATGATTCATATGTTAATAGAATGAGATAAAACAAATAAGATCTCAGAAATCTGATGTCATTAAGAGTCATATAAAAAAGTATAAATGATGAGGGTCAGTCAATCAATAAACATTTATTAAACACCTACAATGTACCAGGTACTGTTCTAAGTATTAGGGATACAACTGTGAAAAATAAAGATAGCCCTGCCCTCAAGGAGCTAACAATCTTTTTAATTTTTAAAAAACTTTAAGAAGAAAAAGAAAAGGTTGCTATGTACATAGTGGAACATAAGAGGTTTCAAAATGTGAGACATCCATTTCCATTTCAAGAGAGTCTATATAATAAATTCTATACACTGGGCTCAGACTTGTCCATCTTTGCTTCCTTGTAGCTTTCCATTTGTTTTCTGCTGTGTACTTTTTACTTTGTTCTTTTTCCCTCCTCCTCTCACTCCGTCAAGAAAACTACAATTAAGCACAGATATCTATGTCTATATACACATACATATAGATATCTAGAATCATACATTCATATGCATCTCTGTAAGATTATACTATGCTTGTTTGTCCTCTGTTTTTCTGAAGATGGGAAACATCATCTTTCAAAAGACCAAGTCTTTCCATGTCTTTCTAAATCTATCAATTCATCATCGCCTTACCACAATAATATCCCAATCTTATCTTTCTAGTTTTTTAATATTGATTAATAAAGCAGACCTATAACGTGTTTTCCCTATTATTCTCTTTTAATTAAGACTATTTTAGCTTTGATTTTATCTGAAATCAACGATTACTATCCTTTTTTAAAAAAAATTAAATTCTGCTACTCATGATTGTTAAGGTTTGATGTATCTTTTATTTCCTGAGTGGAAACTCTGAAATCTGAGCGAGGTATAAGACCCTTCAGGCCAGAGGGCTCCTGCTGACAACATCTGGTTTGGCTCCCCATCTCCGCTAAGGGCTTTTGGCCTTCCTGGGAAGACAGGGGGCAGTGACCAACTGTGTTGTGATTGAAGCAGAAGGATACCAGAAGGTGAAGAGTCATCTACATAAAATATTGATTATATGATTCCATATGAGCAGTATATATTTAACACATGCAGTGTGGCTTTGGTTATATGAGGGTGTTAGGGTATACAAGGAAGAAAGAATTTGGAATAAACGGACACCATGTTTGATTATCCACGTGAGTCTCGCGTCATCACTTCTTTTTTATGAACAAGGCCTCGGGCTGGTACCAAGGTCCTCCAGAGAGCTATTCTGGACACAACAAATAGTAATGCAAAATTTTTAAGGAAAATATTGGCAAGGAAGTCACCAAAACGTATCACAAAATCATACATAATGACAAGGTGCATTTTATACAAAAATTCAAGGCTATTTCAATATTTTTAAAGCCATACAAATATAAGTGAGCATATCAATAACCAAATCAACAAAATTTTTAATTTATCTAAATAGATACAAAAAAACTCCTTGCAAGACACAACACCAATTTCTATTAAAACTATTAGAAAGCTCAAGAAAAATGAAGCTTTTCTTAAACTAATATGTAGTATCTATCTAAAGCCAAGAACAAGCATTATATTGCCTAACAGAAACATAGAAGAAGGGTAGAAGAGAAAGGGGGAAATATTGAGAAAGAAGGTAAATTAAGGGAGGCAGTGATCAGAAGGGGAACAGATTTTGAAGGAAGGAGTAAGATTAAAAAATGGGAAAAGATAATAGAAGAGAATGGGATGGAATGGAATACACCATTAATAATCATAAGTGTAGATGTGAATTGAATGAAGTCACCTATAAAATAGATATAGCAGATTGAATTGCCAAACAAAATCTGACAATAAATTTTTTTTCATAAGATTGACTTGAAATAAAAAGACACAGAGGTGGGATTTGTACTGGCAATAAAGTTATTCGGTATTGTATTAGAAATGGTAGCTTTTGCAATAAGAGAAGAAAAAGAGTATAAAGGAATTTGAATAGGTGAGGAGGAAACCAAATTATCACTCTTTGCAGATGATATGAAGATATACTTAGAGAATCAACTAAAAACTACTAGTAATAATTCACAATTTTAGCAAAATTGCATGACACAAAATAAATCCATACAAATCATCAGCATTGTAATATATTACCAACAAACAAAATCCAGCAGCAAGAAATATAAAGAGAAATTTCATTTGAACTAACTGTAGAAAATATAAAATATTTAGGAGTCTACCTGTAGAGTCACAATTCTAGAGAAGTAGGCTTGAAATAAGGATACTTACAACAAGATGTTTATTTAGTGGAATTGATGAGATATTGGTTCTTTAGTTTACATATCCTCAGTACTTAGTATGGTGATGTTGCTATAATTGTAATAGGGAATTTAAGGGCTGAGAGACCTGGGACAAAGTCAGACTCAGACTGAGACTGGTGTAGACAGGTGGACTGGCAGACTGCTCAAGGAGATGGGCTCAAACTGAAATTGGGTCAGACTGTGACAGACACAGACTTCTAAAAGACTCAGTAAAGACTTTAGAGTCTATTTCTGTCCATCCTCATGATGATTATCCTGCTGAGATGAAGGCCTTCTGGAGGACCTCCAGAAAGATAGCCTGGGTATTACATCTACCAAGGAAAAGTGAAGAACTATATGAATACAATTACAAAAGACTTTCGCCATAAATAAAGTCACATCTAATCTCTTGGGAAAATAGCAAGTGTTCATGGTTAGGCCAAGTTAATATAATAAAAATTTACTGCCTAAATTAATCTACTTATTCGATGCTATACCAATCAACATGAACAAAATAGAAACGGCTGAGAAGAAAATGTACTCCTTTCTGTCTCCATTTTGTTTTTCCCCAAGATCTATCATATCTAACTTTTCCAGTATTCTGTTTACTTCTTTAATTTCTTTCTTATTTATTTTGTGGTTTGATTTTTCTAATTCTGAGAGTGCAAGGTTGAGATTTCCTACTATTATAGTATTGCTGTCTGTTCCTTCTTGCAGCTCTCTTAATTACTTTTTTAAGAATTTAGATGCTACACCCCTTGTTACACATATGTTTACTATTGATATTGGTTCATTATCTATGTTACCCTTTAGCAAGATATAGTTCCCTTCTTTATCTCTTTTAATTAGCAAATTTTGCTTTTGCTTGATCTGAGATCAGAATGGCTACCACTGCTTTTCTGACTTCACCTGAAGCATAGTAGATTCTATTCCAACCTTTTACTTTACTTTTTATGTATCACCCTGCTTCAAGTGTGTTTCCTGTGAACAACATATTGTAGGATTCTGGGTTTTAATCCAGTCTGCTAGCTGCTTCCTCTTTATGTGGAAGTTTACCCCATTCACATTTATGGTTAAAATATCCAATTCTGTATTGCTTACCATCTTGTTATCCCCTGCTTATGCTTTTCTCCTTTCCTTCCCCCTTATTCCCTTCCCCAATATTAAACTTGTGAGCACCATTTGCTTCTCACAGGCCTCTCTCTCCCCACCTTAGAGTTAATCCCCCTATCTTACCCCTTTTCCTCACAATTTTTTTATTCCCTTCCACTTTGATTACTCCTTCCCTTTTCACTTTTCCCCTCCTACTTTTCAATGAGGTGGGAGAAGTTTTGCCATAAATCAAATATGTCTAATATTTTCCTCTTTTGGTCAATTCTGATGAGAGTAGGTTACACTCCATGTTCATCCTCCTCCTTTCTTTTTTCAGATAGAATAGGTTTCCATTTCCTCTTCGTGAGATGTAGAAACCCCACTTTACCGTTTTTCTGGTACAATTGCCTTTCCACCTCTGGTTTCTAGAACAAAGTATACATGTGTTCTTTATATATTTTTATAGCAGAAGTATAGTTCCTAAGATTTTTTTTACATTTTTAAATTTCTCTTGAGTTCTATATTTGTAGATCAAACGTTTGTTTAGTTCCAATTTTTTCATCAGAAATAGATGAAATTCATTTATTTCATTGAATGTCCATCTTATTCCCTGGAAAAAACAAATGCTCATTTTGGCAGTTTAAGATATTTTTGGCTGTATACCCAGTTCCTTACCTTTCAGAATATCATATTCCAGGCCCTGCGATCCTTTACTATGGACATTGCTAGCTCCTGGGTAATCCAGTAATTGATTTTTTTCCTAGCAATTTGCAGACTTTTTCCTTCATCTGATTTTTCTGGAATTTGGCCACGATTATTTTTTGGTGTTTTGATTTTAGGGTCCCTTTCAGTAGGTGATTGATGAACTCTTTGAATTTATGTTTCTATAACATCTGGGCAGTTCCCTTTGATAATTTCCTGCTGTCCAGGCTCTTTTTTTCATCATATTTTTCAGGAAGTCCAATAATTCTCAGATTTTCTCTCCTAGATCTATTTTCTATGTCCTTTGTTTTCCCAAGATGATATTTGATATTTTTGTCCATTGTTTCAATTTTTTGGTTTTGCTTGACTGATTCTGGGTGTTTCCTCGAGTCATTCAATTCCATTTGTTCAATTCTGATGTTTAATGAATTATTTTCTTCACTCACTTTTTTATATCTTTTTCTCATTATTCAATTGAGGTTTTAAGCAAGTTGATTTGTTCTATGCAAAGGAAAGGCTTGGGAGTATGGATAGGTGTAATCACAAAAGGCCAGATGTGGGAGCCTGGGCAGATGATTACCTATTGGGAGGGTTATGACTCTCAAGCAAACCACAGTGTTGTGGCAAAACAAGTTTATGACCTACCCTGGCTGACCACAGGACCAGGTGGATGTGAAGCTCACTACTCCAGTATCGGTGACATACAACCACACTGGCAACTCCATTTGATACTGGGTCAGATGAAATTCAGAAACCTCTTGTCAGAATGTAAAAGAAGCTCCCAGTACCCAGCAGAGGGCTTCAGAGCTACTCACATTTGACTGAGCTTGAAAGGAGCCTTGTATGGCCAATCTTTGAGACCAGATAACCCTCAACTTGCTTTGACTTGGTCAGGATTTCAGTTTCTGTTCTTAGAAACACCTAACATTGCTTTCTAAAAACTGCTGCATCCTTACGGACACTGAAAAGTCACTGGAACAAATGATGCCATATAGTCTTTTCCTCATTCATTCCAAGAGAAGAGAATCAGAAGAAATTACATCCTCACCATAAGCACAAGTAGGGAGCTATTTTGAATACTCCAATTCTTAATCCCACCAATCAGTCCTAGTCACTTTTCCAGGTCTTTCTTGCTCCAGTTTTAACTGAAATGGTAATTCGTCAATGATACTTCAAAGAGGTTTACTTATTTAATTCAAAATCTTATTGAATATATCAGTTATCCATTTTTACCCTACTACTGGAGGATCTAAATTTTTAAAGGAGTAATGAACCAGATTGGAAGGAGAAATATATAAGGAGAAATTGAGGTGAGCGGGAATGCCCTCATTGCAGGAGCCCTCCCAGCCAACACATGGTATCCTTCCAGCCACGTAAGGGTTCCTGCCCGCCAACGGCCACCTTCGGCCCTGGCGTCTTTCTAACTGAGCTTTACTTCCAAATTCCTACAATAAACCTTTTATTTATCAATCTAGGTTTTCGGGCCTGTAAATTCATTTTACAGGAGACACTGAGCCTCATGGGACTATCTATGCGCTGAGAAATGGGGTCCCCCTTTCCTTTCCCTCATTAAAAAGGAGGAAGTTCTCAAGCTTTTGAGGCAGGAGGTTCATTATCAAGCATGCAGTGGGAGGCAGGGCTCCTTAGTCAGGGAAAACATTCAGGCCAGGGACACACTCCTGACATGCAGCTGGGGACATTTACCTGCTCTGGGCCAGAACTCAGTACTGGAAACAAGGCTCCTTCCTGGGGGCTGACTCAGTGGGGCCGGTGGGACAAAGGTTCTCTGCCTCAGACCAGGACTAACACTCGGCCCATGCAGGGGTTCAGTCTCAGGAACAAAGTGCTTTTATTGGGGGCAATGGCAGGGAGCAGGAGGCCTTCCCGGGGCCTTGGGCCCTCTCTGAGGTGCAGGAGCCCCTCTCAAAGAGCAGGGCTGTCTTTTCTCTCTGGATCCCCAGCTCTTTACCTGCAGGAAGCCCTGAAGAAATGCTCCTTTCCTTCCTTCTTTCTGAGGAAGGATGGCTACAGGAATCCCCTCCCCCACATAGAGCTGCCCTTAGAGCCCTGAGGGGGAAAAGCAGTGGGGACTTCTGGGAAAGTGGAACCAGAGCAGGATGTGTGGCCCCCAGTGGGGCAGGCTCTCCTCTGAGCACCTCCAGGGGACATGGGAAGTCATGATTCAGCCTTTCCCACTAATTCTAGTAACAAAACTTTGAAAAGCTCCTTTTGTGGAAAAGAGGATATACTTAGAAATACAATTTCTTTGCCCTAAAGCCATCCTGCCAAATGCAGACGTTCTTCCTGCTTTAGTACAATATAGAAAACTCCAGAAATCACCTTTCTTAGGGATATAGGATAAGAATTATGCCCCATGTACTTTCTGTAAGGTGATCCCTGCCTTCCCTCCCCCTGCTGGGAGCTGCCCAATCTAGAGGGGATGTGGTCTCATACCTGGGAAGGGGAGCTTCCTGCTCTTCGTCCGCTGGGCCAGAATCTGATTGTTCTCCTTGGGGAGACCCAGAGCACCCCGACCCTGGAGAGGAGGGTCCCAGACACATGGGGGGTCACAGGGAGGCGGTTATTCTGCCCTTTGGGAATGTTTCCGAGAATGGCATTGGGACACGGGTGACCTTCTCCTGCAGTGTTTCCTATGTTTGTGACTTGGTCTCCAGGCATATAGTCATGTTGCTGGGAGGACAGGGGTGGGGAAATGGGGTTGGGGGTTGGGGGCAGTGCTGCCAGTGTGGAAATCTCTGCAGAAATGATTTGGATGTAGATTCATATTCTCCACCTGGGATCCGAGGACAATTTCCAGAACGGAAGCTGGGTCTCAGTGTCTGTTGTATAATTTCCTGATCCTAACGGGCACATAGGATGCCATCCATGTCATGCACAATGCGGGCTCGTTTTCATTTGGTTCTGACAGGAGCTCTAATTTCTGCCACGTTCTGATGACACACAGTAGGTGTGTTTTTATATCCTGTGGAAAGACTTTCTGTGGAAATCTTCAGTAAGGTTCCTTCACATTGGTGGAGAGTGTTGAAAATGCAAAATAAGGACAGTCTTCCCATCTTAAATGAATAGAGTGAAACAGTCCTGGATGTCCATGATCCATCTGTGTCATTCCTAGTGATATCATTGGGTGAGGGAAGTCCTGGCTAAAAGCTGCCCATACATTCCATTCTATTGTTAATATGAATAAATTGTTTAACTTTCTCCATTTCCCTGATTATTCTTTGGTAGTGAATCTGGGTGGATTCCATGGACTAGTAGATTGCTTTATGTGACCAGTTTGTAATTGTTGACAATTTTCCCAAAGGGCCTCTGTTTTATCATTTGTTAGAGGCCGAAAATCCACCCCTTTGGGGCTCTCCTTTCCATTTGATCTTAGGCCCCTTTGTTATTGTGCCTATTCTTTCTGTCAGGGACCCCTATGAAGAATTGTATGACATTCATCCCTTTTAGCAAAATCTCTCCCCCGTAAATGTACAGGGAATGTCTGGAGAACTTCAGATTTGAACCGTCGTTCATTATTCTCCTTTCTCCCCAATAACCATTTAGCACTTATGCCTTGTAAAGGTTTGTGGGCCAAGCTTGTGAGCAAAAGCACTGTGACATCACCGACTTATCAGCTCCTTTATCCACCGACCTTCCAAAGAGGTTTCCTTCTATTTTCAACCATAAAAGTGGCCTAGAATCAGCTATAAATTGCTTCCAGAACATTCCTTTTTCCTATACTTACAGAACATTCTAATATTCTCTTTTGTAAGATATTATCAGTAACTGTGCTATCCTTTCCTTCTTTTTACTTAATGTCCTGGTGAGGAGCAGCAAGTGAGGAATACACATTTCCCCTTCAAAAATCACAATCTACTACCTGAGGAATAGCCATAAGCCCTTGCAATGCCTGTGATCTAAGTGCTGACATGAGCCTTCCTATGCCCAAAGGAAGAAGACCTGAGACTCCAGTGGAGAGAGAACATCTTCCCACATTGTCAGTAATTCAGTGTGACACCGAGGAATATAAATCAAGGCTTGTAGTTCCTTGGGGGGTTGCCTGTATTCCATCCCATATTGTCCATAAGTAGGATTTAAGGTATTGCTTGCAGACACAGTTTGGGGGGAATAAGGGAAAGTGTGGTTCCCATCATCTGGGGCTGGAGCTGGCCCTGAAGATAGTTTCTGATATCTCTTTATCTTGCCTGTTATTCTGAGAAGGACATTGAAAAGCACAACTCTGGGCCCTTCCAACATTTTGGACATAAAGTCAAAAGTTTATCTGATGAATTGCAATGTGGTGAAACCTTCTGGTTACTAAAATTTATCTTCATATGACCCCTTTGTCCCCAATTATAGCATCCATGGCAGTTTGAAAAATTCTGAGATTGTGATTATCCTGATTCAGCGCAGCAGTCATTGCTGGGGCTTGAAAGGAGTTCCAACTTTCTTACACCTTTAGAACATTTCTACTAAAGACATTTCTGGTTTGGCCCCAGATAATGCATTTTTACAATCTCCATGAGCATTTTCAAGGGCAAGTTGTTTTAATCAAATGTGGGCTATCTCCCCATCGCTGAGAGAATACTGAACTGCTGTCATTCAGTGACTGACAAACTCAGCCAAGGCCTCATTAAGTCCCTGAATGATTTTTGTATCTGATGTCTCTCTGCCAGGTTTCCCAATATCTTTACCCATGCTGCTCTAGCTGTCTTCATCACTTGTTCATAAGCTATTACTTCATAATTTGATTGATTTCTTCACTGACCAACTACTCCCATTCCAGTGAGAATCTCAAAGGTGATTCTGACCCCGGTGTGATCATTGATCTGGACTTGGTCTTGCCATTCCGAAAAAATGGCTGCCTTCCAGATTAAATAATGTCCTCCTTCTAAGGTGGTTTTTGCCATTGAACACCTGGTTAAAGGAGGCGAGGCCCTTCATGAGACTGAATCTAACAGGGTAAAGGCATGAGGACTATTGGAACCATCACTGGAAACAGCTGATGTAACACTTTCAGTAATTACAAGTCCATAGATTGATATTCTCTCCTATTTTGTCCTGGATTACTTGGATCTGCGGTTTCAATAACTGGCAAAGCTAACTGCATTTCTAAAAAGATGTCTTCTCTTTCTTTAGCTCTCTTAATTGCCTCCTGAACTCACCTACTTGATTCATTTCTGTAAGAATATAGTTTCCCTTCAGATCTGTATTAAGAGTAGCCTCTAAACAGGGAACTGTGGGTTGTGTGAATTATCCTTTTTATTAACATTTAAACATTCTATAGCTTGGGGCAAGTCTTCTTCCTCCACAGTACTAGCAGACAAATGTACTTTAAGCACACTAGAACTTAAAACAACGCCCTCTGGAGGCAGAAGAGAGATTTTCCAAATATTTCAACTAGAAAATATAATAACTGGAAAAACTCCTGGCCCTGTTTCTCTAAAATATTTACTCATTGATTTTCCCTCTGTCTTCCCTCTGTCTTGTGAAAACCAAAAACAGCATTTTTCTCTAAACTCTAAAAATTCCTGTAACTGTCCTGTAGTAATTTGTCAGGAACCTTCCCCAACCTTTCCCCTTGCTCTTCCCCCCTCTTGAACAAACCCAGGTCACCACGGCCCTGAGGCTGATGATTTCTGAGGAATGTCAAGACCACAGTTCCCAGAACTGATATGGAATAGACAAAACTACGTTGTTCCACCCCGTCCTTGGGCCCCTAACCGTCTCATAATCTGCACCTGGTAAATGTTACAAAAATATTTGACTCATCTATCATGCTACCCAATCCTTATGCATACATGGCATTGCGGTTTTCTGCCTATAAATTCTGTAACTGTAAGCCAATAAACGAGACATGCTTGACCATTGCTTTGAGTAGTCTCCCCTCTCTCTCTCTCTAGATCCTGTTCCCGGGCTGTCTTAGCCCCCGCAGGCTTTTGCCTTAATTTCGGTCTATGTCCTTCTTTTTTTGACCCACGTTGAAGACCTGCTGGACAGGTCAGTAATTCCCAATTCTCTTTCCTTTCCCAGCTTCTTTAATACTTTCAGGTAACATTCTAGGTCCCTGTCACCTGATTGCTTTTGCCCCATTCTGATTCAATATGTGCACTACATAGGTATCAGTGGTACAAAACTCAGTATTACTTCTACCTAATTCTTGTGTTAGCCGGGAGATAAAGTGATTTTACCTTTTACCTAAATCCTGGAGCTCAACAAGGGGTCCCTCTCCTCTGCACTGGCATTCAGGTCCTGTTTGAGTCCTAGTGTGGATGCCTGATCCCCCAACTAGGATGAGTCTGGAAACAAAAGTACAGGAGCCAACCAGGTACCATCTAAGCATTCCATTTATTGTTTGAGAGCCAGGGTTTTCTCTAAACTCATATTGCAAGAACACTAGAGTCTTCAGGTTACTTAGTGAATGTTTCAAGATTACAGATACACATCCTGCTCTTCCTTGTAGCTTGGCATGAACATTAAACAGAGATTAGCAGTAAGTCTGCCTATTGTAACAATCATAAACTGTAGCACTTGGTGGTAACATTCTACTTATTGTAACAGAGTCAAAAATTGTGTACTTCAGGAAGGCCTTGTTCCTATTACATTCTTCAAGCCTGTTATCCCAGAAATATCCCAAGCAATTCTACTCTAATTATTGTTCTATAACAAGGACCAGCAAGAACATTTCAGAGAGGTCCGGAGAGACTTATATGAGCTGATGATGGTGAACAGAGCAGAACCAGGAGATCATTGTGCATGGCAACAACAAGGTCATATGATGATCAATTCAGGAACATGGGGCTCTCTTCAACAATGAGATGTTTCCGACCAGGTCCAATGGTTTTGATAAAGAGAGCCTTGTATAACCAGAGAGAGGATTGTGGGGACTGAGTGTAGTTCACAATAGAAAATTTTCACTTTCTTGTTGTCATTTGCTTGCATTTTATTTTGTTTCTCACTTTTTTTCTGGTTGGATTTGAATTTTCTAGCACAGCAAGATAATTGTATAAATATATATCATAACCCACATTTCTACCATGTTTAACATATATTGGACTACTTGCCATCCCGGGAAGGGTTTAGGAAAGGGGGGAAATTGGAACAAGGCTTAATGTTGAAGAATTGTCAATGCATATTTTTTTAATTTTACCTTTTTATTTACAAGATATATGCATAGGTATTTTTTCAGCATTGACCCTTGTAAAACTTTCTGTTCCAACTTTTCCCCTCCTTCCACCCACCCCCTCCTCTAAATGGCAGATAGAGCAATACATGTTAAATATATTACAGTATATGTTGAACACTATATATGTATAGATATCCATACAGTTATTTTGCCCATGCATATGTTACAAGCTTTAATAAAGAAAAAATAAAAGAAAGAAAGAAAGAAAGAAAGAAAGAAAGAAAGAAAGAAAGAAAGAAAGAAAGAAAGAAAGAAAGAAAGAAAGAAAGAAAAAAAGAAAGAAAGAAAGAAAAAGGAATGCTACTCTATGTTCCCTAAAACATCTTGGACACAGAGCTCAGAAAGCCAAATAAAGAAGGAACTCATTTCAGTTTCACCCTAAATCCTCCAAATGCCTTTAAAATGATGATAAATGCATTTTAGAGTTTATTACTCAGAAAAAAAAGATGGAGTGGTATATTTTTCTAATCTATGACAACTTGGAAAGGTCTATTGTGAGTTAGATCACAATAGTGGTATAGGTCAAGCCAGTAAAGTCCCAGCCCTGCCTTGATCCCAGCAATGAAGGAATACCAACTCTGAATCTGCTGTTGTCTTTGCAGAAATATACGGTATAATTGGTCAAGCTAATGCTTCCAGATATAATCATTCAAAATATACATAATGAAAAAGTAGAAAAAAATCTGATATATCTCACTGGATAAATAATGGTGCCACAGAGATCATTTAAAATTATGGGACTTCCAAGACATCTTCTGGTAAGATAATATTGAGGAAAACTCTAGGTATTTATTCTAGAGGGAAAAAGACTAGTGGAATGAACACACTGATCATCATCTGAAGAACTCAGGAAGAAAATGTCCAGAAATAGGGTAGTCAAACTCCAGAACTTTTAGGTAAATGGGAAAATATTGCAAGTATTTAGAAAGGAAGAATTCAAGTATAGTGAAAAGCCAGTTAGAATACATAAGATATTGTTATTTCTTTTTTAAAGGATCAGAGAATTTGGAAGTAGAATTTCTGTAGAGCAAAGGATCTGGGATTGTAACCAGGAATCACCTCCCCAGTAAAACTGATGATAAACCTTAAGGAAAACAGAAAAAACACAGGATAATAGCCGAATTCCAAGTATTTGTGAGGAAAAGGCCAGAGCTGAACAGAAAATTTGACTTTCACTTACAGGACTCAGGAAAAGCACAAGTAATTAATCAGCAAGTGGAAATGATAAGAGACTTTACCTGATTTATCTGTTGACATTCTTCCATGTAATTCATGAGAAATTTTCCCATTATTAGGGAAGTTAGAAGGAGTGAGTATAAACAGAGTGCATAGGTGTGAATTGAATATGAATATGAAAGAATCCTTTTTTTTTTTTTTTTTGGGAATGCAACAACTTTATTGAAAGAAAAGTGCAGTGAAATTACTCAAAAGCTTGAAAGAAACTTGAGGGAATTTTAGACACCTCCCCTCAAGCGCAGGACCAAGTGCAGGGTGGATTCTTTCTGGATGTTGTAGTCAGACAGGGTGCGACCATCTTCCAGCTGCTTTCCGGCAAAGATCAATCTCTGCTGGTCTGGGGGAATGCCTTCTTTGTCTCGAATTTTGGCCTTGACATTCTCAATGGTGTCACTGGGCTCCACTTCAAGGGTGATGGTTTTTCCAGTCAAGGTTTTCACAAAGATCTGCATCCCACCTCTGAGACGAAGGACCAAGTGCAGGGTGGATTCTTTCTGGATGTTGTAGTCAGACAGGGTGCGACCATCTTCCAGCTGCTTTCCGGCAAAAATCAATCTCTGCTGATCTGGGGGAATGCCTTCTTTATCCTGGATCTTTGCCTTGACATTCTCAATGGTATCACTTGGCTCCACTTCAAGGGTGATGGTCTTGCCAGTCAAGGTCTTCACGAAGATCTGCATCCCACCTCTGAGACGAAGGACCAAGTGCAGGGTGGATTCTTTCTGGATGTTGTAGTCAGACAAGGTTCGCCCATCTTCCAGCTGCTTTCAGGCAAAGATCAATCTCTGCTGGTCGGGGGAATACCTTCCTTGTCCTGAATTTTGGCCTTGACATTCTCAGTGGTGTCACTGGGCTCCACTTCAAGGGTGATGGTCTTGCCAGTCAAGGTCTTCACAAAGATCTGCATTGTCAAGCGGTGGCGAAGGCGACACACACACTGAACAACAGAGTCAACTCCTGTCCTCGGCGGATCGAAAGAATCCTTTTTGAAAGAAATTTCATTAAATTAAAGGGCTGGAGGAATGAATTGGGAGGAAGGGAAAAGGAGAAGTAGAATGGCATAAATTATCTTCTATTAAAGAGGAAACACAGCATTTAATAGAGGGGAATGAATGAGGGGAGGGAGAATGAGTCAATATTACAATCAGTCAAACTGGTTGTAAGACGAAATAGATGTAGAGATCCATATTATTTTGGAAGATAGTAGGAGGAAAATGAATATGAGAAGGGGGTAGGGTGAGAAAAGAAGGGATATTGTGAAAAGTGTGGTGAGAAGTAACCTCCTTTGATGAGGAATAAATTGAAAAAAAAATGGAATGAATGGGAGAAATACAGTTAGCAACAGTCATTGTGAAAACAATTTTGAAGCAACTTTCATTGATGTAGCACCTCTTCTCAAATGTATAGATAAAGGAATGAAATGTTTTAACCTATGTGCCAGTTCCCTATTGATATCAATTAAAATATATGATCTATGTTGAAAAGGCCATAAAATTAGGCAAATTCATCCACCTAAAACTAACATGGCTTGAAACCCAAAAGGGATTAAGAAAAAAGGAAAAGGAAATATATGTACAAAAATCTGGATGTCTACTTTTTTTCTTGGGGAAAGAATTGGAAATTGAGAGAATTCCCATCAAATGCAGAATGATTGAAGAAATTGTGGTATGTAATTGTGATGGAATACTTTGATGATTCTCTATGTGCAATGACCAGAAAAATCCAGAAAGATATACATGAAAATATGAAAACTAAAAGGTAATGAGTACAAAGTCAAGCAATATAGCAGACTGGTCACCTGCAAATAACTTTGTTTTTCAACAACACAATGATCCAAAACTACTCTCAAGGGCTTTATGATGAAAGTGATGATGTAACACAGGTTCAAATATATATATATATATGTTCTTTTTATTAAGCCAAGGAATGATGCATGTAGGCATTATGACATTTATAAAATATTTTATATAACTGCACATGTGGAAGCTCGATGCTTCTGGGGTTGGGGAAGAAAAAAGAGAATGTGAAAGTCAAAGCTTTAAATATAAAGATAAAATTAGTGTTTTACATGAAACTGGGGCAAATAAAGATGTCAAATTTAAAAAAAGAAAAATCCTTGTTCCTGGAAGGCCTTTGATTCTTGTTCTGTTTTATGGTATTTTCCCATGATGTCAGAAGAATCACAAGACATTTGGGAATAAAAATGCAGCCCAGTAACCCAGCGCTGGAGGCCAAGATGGAGAAGATCTCCACTATCATCAAGGCTTTCCCTTTGGAGCTCTGATATGTGGGGAGGAAAGAGATCCAGACACTGCAAAACACCAGCATGCTGAAAGTGATGAACTTGGCTTCATTGAAGGCATCAGGCAGGTTCCTGGCCAGGAAGGCTATGGTGAAGCTGCCCAGGGCCAGAAAGCCCATGTAGCCCAGGACACAGTAAAATGCAAAGGCGGAGCCCTCATTACATGTGAGGATGATGAGCCTGGATTCAGAGTGTGTGTCTGCTTCTGGAAAGGGGGGAGAGGTCCCCAACCAGATGGCACAGAATAGCCCTTGAATTCCAGAGCAGATGAGAACAACACAGTAGGGCACTCTAGGATGAAGGAATATCCTCATCCTGCTCCCTGGTCCTGTAACCCTGAAAGCCAGAACCACTATGATAGTTTTGGCCAAAATGGAGGAAACAGCCACTGTGAACACAACTGCAAATACTGTTTGTCGGAAAAGGCAGGAAGCAGTGGTGGGACGGCCCACAAAGAGCAAGGAGCAGAGGAAGCAGGAGGAAAGGGAGGTGAGGAGCAGGTAGCTGAGGTTCCTGTTATTGGCTTGGACTATGGGAGTGTCTTGGAATTTCACAAAGACCCACAGAACCAGGGCTGTGAGCAATGAGAGTGAAAGAGCTACAGCTGTCACTGCCTTCCCCCAAGGGTCATTCACATCCAGGAAGGTCACAGTCTTGGGGAGGCATCTATCTCTCTGCTCATTGGGATATTCACCCTCTGGGCACTTCTGACACTGCTCAGCATCTGCAGGAGACAAACAAGGCTTTAAAATTTAAATTAAAACAGTTCTCTACATTCCCACAGCAGGAAATAGTCAGGAGAGCTGCAGCATAGGATTCTGTTCCCATAGGATGCAAAATCCCATTCTCTCTTTAATGGATGACACAGTCACCTGTAAGTTACTTGGTACACTGGCCAGATCAAAACTATTCTTGCCCTTGATCACTGGTTGACTTTGGTTCAAGTTCTCTTTATTTCTTTTACATAAGTGATGTCACCTTTTCTTCTTAACCTAATCAGTAAGGACAGAAAGCTTAGACAGTGGAGACCTTTAACATCAGACATCCAGATTTTGCCTGTGTTGTGTTGGGAAGCAACTCAAGTTGAAGAGCTGCAGTTACCACCTTTCAACAATTGCTATTGTTGAATTTATATGAATTTTTAAACATTTTCTTGGTAGATACAGACAGTGTGTGTCTTCTTGTCTCCTCTATTGAAATAGTATCTCCCTTAATGAAGGATTCACCTCGTTTTTATCACAATGCCCCATTATTTATGACCAACTTCTTCTCATACTAAATGACTATTGATTGATTTATTGAATAATGACTTACTATATATCTGGCAAGTTTCTTACAGAAAACATGTTTCTTTTGTTTTGGAATTCTTCCTTTTCAAAATCCAAATAGAAATGAACCCTTTCCAGGATGTATTCAACAATGAAAAGGTAACCCTTTAATCCCTTCATTTCATCAATTAATTAAAAGAAAAATTCTCTTTGGAGCCTCCATTGGATTTTTTCATTAGTATTTCAAATATTGGATTCACTTTATTTTCACCCTATGTTTCAGGTCCATGAGATCTGAAATTAGCATCTGGAATGCTTCAGTGACACACCAGATCCATCCTTGCTTTCAGCATTCTGTTTCCTAAAAAAATATTTTTCTCCTCATTGTTTCTCCCTCTTTTTTGTGATTTTCACAACTCTTTTATTGCTCTGTCACATCTGCAGTGAAGATCCAAAGAGACATGCTAGTACTGCCCCAAATTACCAAGAAGTAGGGTTCCTTGCAGTAACTCACCCCTATGACTGGAGATTTCTCCTTCTGAGCATGGGGAGCAGCTGAAGCAACAAGGAGGCTTCCCCTCCAAAGGCAACTTCCTGAATCCAGCAGGACAACTGGCACTACATACTGCAGAGGGAACCTAAGAAGTGACAGAAGACTGGAATAAACACTTTTAACTGATAGCTACTTATGTTTCTGAAGAAAAACTCAGCTGATTTTTACCATTCTCATTTTGAAAACCACCTCTACATATACAGAATTTAAAGTGTATATGAATTATCACATGATCCAACTTATTCTTTCCATTTATCACCCACTCTTCTGCAACACTCAGTGACAAACCTCCTATTGAACCATTAACAAAATGGTATTTCACACACTGATCATTTAAAGATAGTCCATATATTGGCCAATTACAGAGAAGATGACGTTCCTTGTCTCGGTCATAGATGTGGGAGAGATCCCAAAAAGATCTTGAAGATTCTTCTTAGGGGTGGCCACTGTACTGCAAGTGCTGTTCCCAAAGTAATGTGAATGTTAAATGCCTAGAAGTATTCCTAATATAGTCAAGGGTTAAACAAGGGTAACCATTAACACCATTATTATGCAATATTGTACTGGAAATGTTTTCTTCAATAATAGGTGATGAAAGAGAAATTGAAGGAATTGGTAAAGGAGTGGTGTACACTTTTGGCAGAACAAGTGCCCAGTGACAGATCCCAGAAACATTTGGAATGTAAGTTTTGAGCTTCAGATATGCCTTCAAGACAGGCTTTTGTGGACCACAGAGGGTGCATTACGGCCCAGCAGAGGTAGGGTGCATCTAGGACAGCCTGCAAAAGTCCAGCATTGGGAATTTAGTGTGAGGCTCTTAGCCAAAGTACAGCAATAGTGTCTACTGGGTCCTCATCCAGAAAGCCAGTGCATCAGCAGTTCTGCTGTGAGAACTCCAGGGCAAACATAACAGAGAATCTGGGAATCAGTGAACCTCAGCAAGCCAGCTCAGTGGCAAAGCCTGCAGCACCATTGGCTCCACACAGTCAAAGAGAGACCCCTGTTCTTCAGCAAAATAAGCTTGATACAATCTCTTGTGTGTCCAAGCAACAGAGCTCAAATTTTAAAAGTGAGAAGAGGAGCAAAAAAAGAGTTCTGACCTGTTAGGTTCTTCCTAAGTGCTAAGTCAGTACTTGACAATTCTCTAGTTCCAGCCTTTCCTAGAGAAGAGCTTGCATGCTTAGGAGGAGCAAGTCCATTGGTGGAAGCAATTCTTCCCAGAAGCCCTTGCATTATCCCAGGCCCATTCTCTGGGAGGATAAAAAGGGCAGTTCTGGAGGAAAAAGGGAGTCTCTGCTCTAGACCAGACTTGACAAGGTTCTCTGCAGGAAGGGTAGTCACTTCTTTGGACAAGAGTTAACGGCAAGTGTCTGGAGACAACAGTTCTGAGTTGACACAGCAGCTCTCCTCCCAGAGAGTGATGGAAGCTTATGGAGACAACAGCACATTGCACTGACCTTAAAGAGATATCAGTCAGGGAAGATCATGATAGAAGACTGGAAGAGGGTAACAATGACAAAATGCCTATGAATAAAATCTGAGGGGGGAGGTTCTGATAAAGGCCTCATCTCCAAAATATACAGAGAATTGACTTTAATTTATAAGAAATCAAGCCATTCTCCAATCAAAGGATATGAACAGACAATTTTCAGATGATGAAATTAAAACTATTTCCACTCATATGAAAGAGTGTTCCAAATCACTATTGATCAGAGAAATGCAAATTAAGACAACTCTGAGATATCATTACACACCTGTCAGATTGGCTAAGATGACAGGAACAAATAATGATGAATGTTGGAGGGGCTGTGGGAAAACTGGGACACTGATGCATTGTTGGTGGAGTTGTGAAAGAATCCAACCATTCTGGAGAGCAATCTGGAATTATGCCCAAAAAGTTATCAAAATGTGCATACCCTTTGACCCAACCATACTACTACTGGGCTTATATCCCAAGGAAATACTAAAGAAGGGGAAGGGACCTGTATGTGCCAAAATGTTTGTGGCAGCCCTTTTCATAGTGGCTAGAAGCTGGAAGATGAAGGGATGTCCATCAATTGGAGAATGGTTGGGTAAATCATGGTATATGAATGTTATGGAATATTCTTGTTCTGTAAGAAATGACCAACAGGATAAATACAGAGAGGCTTGAGGAGACTTACATCAACTGATGCTAAGTGAAATGAGCAGAACCAGAAGATCATTATACACTTCAAAAATGATATTGTATGAAGATGTATTCTGATGGAAGTGGTATCTTCAACATAGAGAAGAGCTAATCCAATTCCAATTGATCAATGATGGACAGAATCAGCTACATCCAGAAAAGGAACACTGGGAAATGAGTGTAAACTGTTATTTTTACCTTCTGAATCCAATTTTTCCTGTGCAACAAGAAATTTGGTTCTACACACATATATTGTATCTAGAATATATTGTAATATATTTAACATGTATAAGACTGCCTGCCATCTGGGGGAGGGGGTTGGGGGAGGAAGGGAAAAAATCTGAACAGAAGTAAGTGCAAGGGATAATGTTATAAAAAATTACCCATGCATATGTACTGTCAAAAAAAAGTTATAATTATAAAATAAAATAAAAATTAAATTTAAAAAATTGTCTCATAATAAAAGAAAATAAAATTTTGCTTTTCTGATTTTAGTTTCATTGTTTTGTGCCAAAAATATTTTGATGTTATATAATTAAAATTATTTCATCATCTGTAAAAAAAAAAATCTAAGGGGGGAGTATGAACTCTTGTCTAACTCAAAAGCCTCTCCTCAAAAAGTTCAAAAAATATCTTAAAAAAGAGATAACAGAAAAAATGTGCAAGAATTAGAATTATGAAAGAAAATGATGACAATTTGAAAATAAAAACCTAAGCTTGAAAAAGGAAATATGGAAATGTCTAGAAGAAACAACTCTTTCAAAACAAATTTGGCAAAAATAAAAATATATAGAAATTAATTATTTCTTAAAAATCAATTTGGTTGGGGGGGGTAACAAGATGCTGGAGATAACACATGCATCTTCCTAAGCTCTCCTTTACCCTGAATCAATTTTAACAAAATTCAGCCTCAGAAGTAGTGCTTGACTGTCAGAACACCTGGATATTGGGAGTACAACATATTGCCAATTGAAAATATTCTCAAAATTCTCCAGAAAAGATCTGTTTTGCTCATGCTTGGGGACAGACTTGGGTTAGGCCAGGCACAGATCTCAGGCAGGCAGTGAGACCACAGGAAACAGCTCACCCTGAGCAGACTGGAAAGGGGCGGGGTGTAGTCTCTGCTGGTGGAAAATCTGGGGGGAGCACTTTAGCACAGTGTGGGCTACTCTGCCCTGGCAGCAAGCCAGTAGATCAGCAGAGAAGCTATAAACACAGGGGTAAAGTCTATAATCCCAAAATGCTGGAGTCTCTAGAGACCTGGCCACACCCACCCAACAAATGCAGTGACTCAGAATGATCCAAGTGCAGCCACAGTCACTGCTCCCAGTGCAGATACTGCCTTCCCTCTGCCACTGATTTCACCACAATGGCTAATTTCAAGGCAGCCTCTGGGTGCTGTCCCCACTGCTGCTTCACTGCCACTTCCTATTGTCTGCAGAGGCAGCTTGGACATAAGACACTGCCCCCCCATATGCAGACTGTAGCTTTTGTGTTTTTTTCTTAAAATGAGCAAAAAGGCAATGCAAGCTCTAACTAAGTGTTGATAACTTCTAGAGGGAAAGAGCAGATTTCAGACCCTGAGGAAGCCAATATCAGGTTGGCTCTAGACCTAAAGGTGGATCTGATCTGGTCCCTACCACATAGATAAATATAATCTGAGAGGAAAAAACAAAAATGCAAGCAAAGAATAAGAGAAAGAGTGGAAATGTCATGTTGTGGTCCATATTAATTTCCCAGTGTTTTTTCTCTGGATGTAGCTGCTTCTATTCATTGGAAGAGATTTGGATCTTCTCCTTGTTGAAGAGATCAATGTCCATCAGAATTGTTGAAGTGTACAATGATCTCCTGGTTCTGCTCATTTCACATAGCATCAGTTCCTGTAAGTCCCTATAGCCTTCTCTGAAGTCATCCTGCTAGTCATTTCTTATAAAACAATAATATTCCATGACATGATTTTCTTCATTCACTTTTTTATTTCTTTTTCTATTTGTCCAATTGAGTTTTTTAGTGAGTTGTATTGTTTTATGGAATTTTTTTCCCAATTTGCCAAGTTTTTTAGGTCAAGTAGACATAAAATCGATGAAATAAAAGTAAAACTTAAGTGAAAATTTTGAAGAAAATATAAAATATTTCATTGGAGAAACTAATGATGTGGAAAATAGAACCAAAAGTGACAATATAGTAATTACAAAATAGTAAGTAGTAGATAAATCCAACCACAAAGTAAACAAGAAAGAAGGTTAGGAGGTGAATAGAATTTTAGAAAATTAGGTAAGATAGATCTCTGAAGACAATGGAAAAGGGATAGAGCGGAATGGACCTTTTTCTCAGTGGATCATAGCACTTCTACAAAAACTGGCCACTTCTTAGAGCATAAGATCTTCTGAATGAAATATAGAAAGACAGATGTGCAAAATATATGCTGTTCAGATCATGATGCAATAAAAATTACTTCTAATAAATGACCATGGAAAAATAGACCCAAAATTAGTTAGAAAGTAAATAATTGAATCCTTAATAAAGAGTAAGTCTAACAACAGATGATAGAAAAGTCATTAATTTCTTCCAAGAAAATGTCAATAATAAGATGGTATGCCAATAATTATGGATTGCAGCCAAACAGTAAATGGTGAAAATTTATGTCTCTAAATGTTCATTTGGATAACATAGATAAAGAGGAGATCAATGAACTGAGGGTTCAAATAAAAAAGATAGAGCTAGAACAAGTTAAAAATTTCCAATTAAATAATAGAAATTCTGAAAATGAAATTATAGATGGATACAATTGAAAGGGAGGAAACTTGAATTAATAATAAAATTGAGATTTGAGTTTTATGAAAAAAAAACAGAACAAAATCGATTAAATTTTGGTTACTATGATTAGAAAAAGGAAAGGAGGAAATCAAGTTTCCAGTATGAATCATGAACAGCATGAACTTATCATGAATGAAATAGAAATTTAAGTAAAAATTAGGAACAATTTTTCCAAAGTTTTGCTAATAAAGATGACATGAATCTAAATGAAATGAATGAATCCTTAGAAAAATATAGCTTGTCCCAATTAACAGAAAAGAAATAACATAATTAAACAGGTTCATTTTAGAAAAGGTAATTGGAAAATCAGTTAACTCAATCCCCTCAAAAATATTTCCTGATCAAATGAATTCTCTTCATCATTTAAAGAATAATGATTTCTAATATTATGTAAACTATTTGGAAAAAATGATTGAAGAAGGTGTCCTAGCAAATGTCTTTTCTGACATAGAAATTGTATTGATGTGCAAACCAAAAAAGGCCAAAATAGAAAGAGAAAATTATAAATCAATTTCCCTAATTAATATTGATGCCAAAACTTAGGAAAAATGATTCAAGTAGCTTCTCATGAAACATAATACATTATGCCCAAGTGGGATTTATATCTGAAATGCAAGGCTGGCTCAGTATAAGGAAAACTATCCACATAATGAAATAATGAAAAATGCAAACAAATAAGGTCTAGAACTTGTAGAAATAAAACCATTATAACAGTACCTTTCAAAGGTATTTGGTACTGGCAAAAAACACAGTGGATCATTGGAATAAGTTAGGTACAGAATTGTCAACAATTATATTAATCTAGTGTTTCAAAAAATGAAAAACTCCACATTCTGGGAGAAGAATTCACTCATTGACTAAAAGTGCTGGGAAACTTGGAATATACTACAACAGAAACTAGACACTAACCAACATCTAAAGTATTATATTAAGATAAGAAAAAATGATTCATGATTTAGACATAAATGGTGATACTATAAGCAAATTATGGGAATAATGGTTGATCTATCCCTTGGATATTTGGAGAAGGAATTTATGACCAAAGAAGTAATGGAGAACATTAAATATACAAAACAGATAATTTTGAGTAAATCAGATGGAAAACATTCTGCACAAAAAAACCCCCCAAGATAGCCAAGATTTGAATAGAACCAGTAAGATTGGGGAATTTTTTTTTCCTGCACTCTCTCTTTTGAAGGTCTCATTTCTCAAATACATAAATACATAGATTTATATATGTATGTACACATATGTATATGTACATATTATGTATGTATACAAGTCAAATTTATAAAAATATAAGCCATTCCCCAATTGATAAATGGTCAAAAGAATGAACCAACTATTTTCAGATGAAGAAATTGAAGCCATTTTTCATCATATGAAAATATGCTCTAAATCAGGAGTTCTCAAACTATGGCCCGTGGGCCAGAAGAAGCCCGCTGACTAGGTTTGTGGGGCCGGCCTGGTTATGGCAAATGGGCTGAGTGGCAGATACAGAGTCTGAGCTTTGGTTTTTACTATAATCCAGCCCCCCAACAGTCTGAGGGAAAGTGAACTGGTCCCCTATTTAAAAAGTTTGAAGACTACTGCTCTAAATCAATATTGACTATGAAAATCCAAAGAACGGAAACTTTCTCTGATTGAGTAAGATGACAGGAAAAGATAATAATTAAAGTTGGAAGAGATATGGAAAAACTTGGATGCTAAATATTATTGGTGGAGTTCTGGAATGACTCAATCTTTCTTGAGAGCAATGATGTTCAAATGACTAAGAAAATGTACATATCCTCTTATCCAGCAGTGTCTCTACTGAGTGTCTATCTCAAAGAGATCATAAAAGAGGGCAAAGAACACATAGATGAAAAAAGGTTTCGAGCAACTCTTTTTATAGGGACAAGGAACTGGAAATTGAGTCGATTCCCATCAGGTGGGGAAGGGGTAAATAAGTTATAGCATAGGAGTCTACTGGAATATTATTGTGCTGTAAGAAAGGATTTCAGAAAAACCTAGAAAAACTGAATTAAACTGAGGCCGAGTGAAATGAACAGAACCCTGACAACATTTTACAGAGTAGTAAGATTATATGATGATCAGCTCTGATGGACTTGGTTCATTTCAACAATGAGATGATAAAAGATAATTCTAAGAGAGTTTGGTCTTATTTCATTGTGAGTGAATGTATGCGTGAGTGTGTGTGTGTGTGTGTGTGTGTGTGTGTGTGTGTGTGTGTGTGTGTGTGTGTGTGTGCATGAATTGGGATTAAGTGACTTGCTTAGAATCAAACATCTAAGCAGTGTTCAGTGTCTCAAACTGGATGTAAACTCAGGTCCCCCTGGCTCCAGTGTAGGTGCTCTATCCACTGTGACTTAACAAGATATGGTGTATATAATAGTGAGAGAATAGTGGTGTGCTATTAGACATGGTGACCTGGTTGATTTTAGAAACAGAGGGAAAAATTTGCATGAAATAATAAAAAATAAATTGATTTGAACTAAGAAATATTGTGGACAGTAACAGCAATGGTTTTCTAATACAACTTTTGAAGTCTAAGACATTTTGTGTGCTATACCTTCTAAAATCAATTACAAAGGACAAAAGCAATTATAAACAATTTACCTGCAAAGAGAGATAGAATATGGATACTTTAGTTTTGCACACAAGTACACATGCACACACACGCACACACACACACACACAAATAGATAGATAGATAGATAGATAGATAGATAGATACATAGATAGATAGATACACAGAAACATCTTTTAGGAAATAAGTAAGCAATATGTAATGGAAAGTCATGGTTATATATTGAATCTCTATGTTGTGCTGTGTAAAGTTAAAGGTTTTTTTCCTTCTTTGCTAGATAAGTTGAAAAAAATACAAATTAAAATATAATTATGCCTGCTTTCAAAGTGGCAAAAATGGGAATATGAAATGGTATCTATAAATTGAAGATTTGTTGAAGTACATATTATATTTATAGATATCTGTGTGAAT
The DNA here is from genome assembly GCF_048593235.1 of Sminthopsis crassicaudata. Classification (NCBI taxonomy): domain Eukaryota; kingdom Metazoa; phylum Chordata; class Mammalia; order Dasyuromorphia; family Dasyuridae; genus Sminthopsis; species Sminthopsis crassicaudata. Next base: position 1,931,531 of record NC_133617.1, on the reverse strand, counting down.
ACATAGATATAACTTTACATATATGTATATTTATATATGCAACTAAATTTCTCTGTGTGTTTAACAAGAGACTTATGTAGATGTGCATAAATATAATAAAGTATTATAGTACTGAGAAATGTTAAAGAGGATTGCTACAGAGAAAACAGGGGACACATGCATGAACTTATGACAAGTGAAAGAGAACGAGATCTTGCATTCTAGCCATTTTCCCACCCAGCTGCACCTGTCAATAATGGAGAGTACACCACATAAGTCAAGGTTTCTTCCTGTTTAGCAGCATAAATTAACAATAATGTCTCTGACCTTTGAACTTCACAGGTTCCACACTATGACATTTGCACAAATTGTAAAATCTTGACCGGGCTGAGCTTCTGGGAGAAAGTCCCCCACGTACAGAAGACGATCATTATAAAACTCGAAGTATATGTAGTTCATAATGGCATACTGAGCCTCTGTACGTCTGTTCTCATCCACAAACACCTGCTCACCAACAATGTTCTTAAACTGGGTTTTCTTCAGGTAGGAGTGCAGCTGAAAGAGAAGAGAAATGCTCATCAGTGAGAGGCACCTCAGGGAAAGGCAATTGTATGTGAGAATTTATGGAGTCTTGTGATCTGATTTTTAGGTGGGGTCAAATCTGGGTCTCTTGTGGGTCACAGAAATTACCCTCTGACACCTGCAGGGTTGCCTGCATCTCCTGGGTTTGTAGTTTCAGTTTCACACTCAAATCCTCATTATTTCTCACCCCCATTATATAATTTATTGCCAAGGTCTGCTTGCAACATCTCTCTAATATGTTCCCCTCCTGTTCTCTGCTACTGGAACATCTTCATGACTTCACACCTGGATTATTGCAATATCCTCCTGCTGGTTGCCTCTGACTAAACCTCTACTCTTCTACCTTCCACCCTGCCTGGGAAGGGATTGTTCTGAAGTGCAGGCCAGACCCTGACACTCCCATCCTTGATTATCTCCAGTGGTTTTCTGCCATCTCCAGGATAGACTATCAAACCATTTGTGTGACATTCAAAGACAACCAGAACCTCAGTATCTTAGCCACTGAATAAAGAACACCTGAAGAGGCTGCAGGAGTGGTAGCCATTGCAGCAGTTCTTGTACCACAGATGTTAAGAGGGGTAAAGACCTTGTCAGAAGGGTATTACAGGGGTCTCTTTTAAAGCCAAGGGACAGGACTCAGTTGTTTTGCCAGTACCCAGATGGAGCACATCTTCCTGGCTCACAGTTTGAGAGTTAGGAAGACAATTATCATACAAGATTCACAGAACAGAACAGAGGCCAAGACATTAATAAAGAGATTTCTTCCAAGATCAGACAACCTTAGGAGACGTAAAACGTCCCGCTCCCTAGAAGAATCCCTGAAAATAACTGCACAAAATTCCTGAAGCTTGGGACATTGGTCCCTTTACCCTGGAAATGCACAGGTAAAGTCAAAGAATAGGCTGGGAAAATTGGCAAACAACCAAAAATTATCCTGTTCCTTGAAAATTAATGTGATGAACAGGAAGATGAAAAATCTATACTAAGAAAAAAATAAAGTCAAAGCTCTTATATCCAAAGTCCTCAAAGAAAGTAAGAATTGGTTTAAAGCCACAGAAGAGTTCTAAATGAATTTTCAATATGGAGTCAGAGAGGTAGAGAAAAAAGTACTAATAAAAATGAGAGAGATATAAAAGCAGTCAGAAAAAAACTTAGAAGAGAAAAACGCCTTAAAAATCAGAATTCAACAAATTGAACAGGAAATATAGAGGTTAATTGAGGAGAATATTTCTTTAAAAAATAGAACTAAGAAGGTAGAAGGTAAGGTTGTTTTCAGAAATTAAAGACAAAACCAAAAGGAAAAAGAATGAAAACAGTATGCAGTATCACAATGGAAAATGCTGTCCTGGAAAACAGAAAGAAGGGAAATCATTTAACATTAGGAGACTATATGAGTTCTACAATCAAAAAGAACATGGATTCTATCTTTCAAGAAAGTATCAAGTAAATTTCTCCTGCTTTCCAAAATATGAAGGGCAAATAGAATATGAAAGAAACTACAGATCATCTACTGAAAAAGATCCAGAAAGGACCTCACCAGGGATACTATAGCCCAATTCTTTATATGTTATTTGACAAATATTGGAAACCAATAAAATCTTTGAGGAATATACAATCAGAATAGTTTTAGAAATTGAAAAGTCTTCAATATCTTCCATGTCCCACTTCTTGCTAAAATACTTACTCAAAAAATCATAGCTAAAAAAGTGCCCCTCTTTCATTATTACCTGCCATGGATGAGGCAATACAGATTCTTCATTTTCCAAGGATATTTTCTCGGATCTTTTCATCAGTGTTTCATGGAGAGCCCAAGCCACAGCATATAAAGCATTGTAGATGTTGTAACCCAAGGCAGATGTGGTCATGTCCACAGAGTAAAAAGGTAAGTGTTTCAGGGAGGCATTTGGTAAATATAAATCTTGCTCAGGGATGTCTGGTTGTTCTAAACATTTCAAAAGTGATGGCATACGTGCCTGAATAAAACTGTTCCTCATACTTAAAGGAGAATTATTCTTCCAGATAAAACTCTCAAACCCAGGGACTGGAGTAGTCAAGTGTGAAAAGTAGAGAGTAGCATGGAAAGTGAAACCATAATGGTACAAGGCTCTAGTTGTAGTGTCTAAATGAGATGTGGCAATCCACACCTTCTTGGTTGGAAATGAAAATCCTGATGGGTCTCCCATAATAGTTGAAGAGTCTGTGTCAGTATGAATGACAATGACTTTGACTTCTGAAATTAGGATCCTGGACATGAAGGCCTCAGAGGTCTCCCTATTTTTTCTCTCACTGAGAGGGATCTTCTCTGTGAAGGACACACAAATTCTGTTCTTTTTCATTTCCTCTCTTATTTCCTTGAGGAATTCCTCACCTCTCATGTCATCAAAGACAATCAGACCTATCCAGTTCCATTGAAAATATGCCAATAAGCGGACAATTCCTCGGTGAAGAGAAGAGGACTTGTGGGCCATCTGATAGAGGGAAGGAAACTGGACTTTGTCAGCAAGACTGGGATCAAATGGACCGTAAGTAATCTGGATAAGAAAAAAATATGGATGAGCAGGTGCATGATGCTACAGAGAGAACTAAGGTAAAATACACAGTCAAATGGGTATATTTATTGTTAGAAGAAAGTTTTAGATTTTATTGTAAAGTTTATCATAAATGAAAATTTCTCTCTGAAAGTCTAAGTCTCTGTGAGCTCTCAAAAATACAATGACTTATTGAAGGCATCCAAGCAAGGAATCTTCCTTAAGGTTCCCAAAGGAACCAGAATATATAAATAATTTCTTCATTTGATCTTTGGCCCAGAACAAATTTCTAGAGTAAACCAGCTCTATATGATTGAGGCTGAAGACAAGGTTTTCTTTGTGAATGAAAGAAAACCACATGATCAGAACTGGGTATTTTTAAAATTTGGGACAAAATAATATTCACCTATAGATGTCATTATGGGTTATCATTGTGGTATTTTCAACAAGAAAATCTAACTGGTTTCCAATAGACCCTGAATATGTATTTCTGGCTTTATGAAATCAGAAAACTGAGATTCCTAAAGGAGTTTAGTGAGATCTAAATGAGTGATACAGGAAAGACACCGCCAGTACAATGTTGCTGAGTAGCTGACATCCTCCCAATCACTAAATATGTCCAAGAATATGACTTTTCAAGTATAATGACAGCTCATTCTTCTTCATGCATCATTGCTATAAATAGAACAAACAGGAAACAAAAAAAAGTTTTTTCAACATTAGAGAAATGCAATTTTCAAAACAAGTTGGATGTAGCAAAAGACACCTATCAGATTTACAAATATCCCAAAAACATAAAAGGAAAGCAAAAAATGTGGAAAATTTTTGTAAGAAGTTTCTCTGGTAAAATTCAGCAGCAAACTGGGCAATGTGTATTGTAGATTGACTTCATTTCTTAAATGTAAAGTTATCTCCAGGCATATGAAAAAATTCTAAGTCACTATTTTTAGAGATGTGCAAATTGAAACAATTCTGCAGTACCACATCCCACTTATTAGATTGATTAACATAATGAAAAAGAGAATCATAAAAAATCCTGTAAGGCATATTGTAAACTGGGGACATAACAAGCTGGAATTGTAATCTGATCTAATTATTATGGGAAAAAATTTGAAAAGATGATCAAAAGGCTTTAAAACTGTTCATATCCTTCCATCCAGCAATACCTTTGATCAATCTACATACCAATATTATTACAAAAGTAAAGTGAGAAAGGACTAATTTGAACTAAATTCTTTAAGCAGTTGTGTTGAAATATGTGCATTTGACTTCCAATCTTTAGCCATAGCAAAAATATGGCTAAAGATTGGAATTCAAATGCACATATTTCAATTGTAAAATGGCTATACTAACTACAGTGTATGATGGTTTGGGAATGTAGATAGGTTGATATAAATGAGAAGCAAAAGAAAATCCTTGGAAAGTTCTAGGTACAAAGTTGTGAAGTGTAGGGAGCATAACCTGGAAAGCATGCTACACTGAAATAGTACTATTGTACCATAAGGAACTCTGAGTGATTTAGAAATTCTCATCAATACGATGAATCAAGAAATTCTAGGGGAACTAATGAAGAGACATATGTTTCATCAATAGAGAAAGATATTGTCTGAATCCTGTACTATTTTTCATGTTTTTTATTTCTTTCTTTTGAGTTCTCTTTTACAAAAATGACTGAATTGGAAATGTTTTTCATGATTGTACATGTATAACTGATGTCTGAATGCTTATCAATTTAAGTAGGGGCACCATAAAGGAAGAAAGAGAAAGAGAATCGGGAACTCAAAACATTAAAAATTGTTTTTGACATGCTATTATTGGAAGCAATGAAATATGATATAGTAACAATTGCTTGTAAACATTTAAGAAAATAAATAAATACAATTGTAAAATGATTAAAAACAGCTGAAACATGTGCTAAACTACACATAAGTGGTCTAATGCTTCTCTAAAGTTCTCATACACATGAAAACTATGGAAAAAGAGAACATGGTTTAACACCTTGTAAGACATTCATGACTCTTTGTACCTAACATTACCCTTCTGTACAGATAAGCCCACATTAACTATCATCAGAGACAACTTGAAATGTATTGTTTATTCTTTAAGACACATCAGAAGGCCTGTTCCAAAATTTGATAATCATTACCACAATCTTTGGCAAGAATATTTGTCTCATTGACAAATACACATATTCGTGGATTGCATTAGAGGCCTGATAAAAACTCAAATCCTGTATTACAAATAGTGTTTCAGATCTGAGGGTCACATATATACCCACACATCTCAGTGGGAAAGAATCTGCCCATTTGGTGAAGGAGATATTCAACTTATCCAGCTGTAATATGCTGATGTTTCCAGAAACTGCCGATTACTCTTTGGAAAGAGATCTGCTGTGTCTCTGACAGTTTCTTCTTCCTGTAGAGAACCATTGTCTCCAGGCAGTTGCCGTTAACTCTTGTCCAGAAAAGTGACTTCCCTTCCTGCAGAGAGCCCTGTCAAGCCTGATGTAGTGCAGAGTCTTCTCCTATTTCTGGAGTGTTGTCCTCTTTTATCCTCCCAGAGAATGGGTGTGGGATAATGCAAGGGCTTCTGGGAAGAACCACTTCAACCAATGAGCTTGCTCCTCCCAAGCACACAAGCTCTTCCTTAGGAATTCACAAGTCAAGCTACCAGGAAAGGCTGGAACTAGAGAATTGTTAAGTACCGACTTAGCACTTAGTAAGAACCTAACATTGCCCCCTTCCTTTTGATTTAGAACATAGGGAGGTCATGACCTTGAAACATAAATCCATCAATATGGGAGGCGTTACACATAATTACATAAATTACATAAGCATATAGTAACATAGTAACATAATACATGCTAGAAGTATATAACAAATAACATGATCAAATAATCATAAATTGAAAATTTATAAATGTCCATAAGTCCATGGTCCCTTAGTCTCATCTTGTGTTAAGAAAGCCATTGATTCCTGCTGGTTTTTAAAGTTCTTTAGCAGTCTTCTTATTAGCCATGTTCTTTCAGTGCCAGATGTTTCTTAGATTTTCTCCTTTATTTTGAGGTCTTTCTCTTTTTCTGTCTCTCTTTGATGGACAAGGCGAATACAACTCATTGGCACCCATCTGATTCCTTCGCCTGCTGAAGAAATACAAGCAAACCCTCTCCCCCAGGCAGTTAACCTATCTGGTCCCTTCCATTCACCACTTTCTGGATCTCTCCACATCACCTGGCGATTATCTAAAGACAGTGGAGCTGCTCGCACTGGACACTGCCCTTCTGGTGGGTTATAAAACCTGTCTGCCAGAGCCAGTGCATTTTTGTCAAAAATTAGAAAATTAATGGTATAGAGAACTAAATTTCGAAGTTCCCTAGGGCTACCTGTGGCTCCCCCTTTGTTTTGTTTTTGGAGGAGTGTCTTAATATCTCTGTTTCTTCTCTCTACTATTGCCTGCCCTTGAGGATTAAAGGGTATGCCTGTGGTATGTAAAAATCTTATACTGTGCACAAAAGTGTGTAAAATGTTTGGACCTATATGCAGGTCCATTGTCTGTTTTTATTGCTTGTGGCACACCCATAATTGCAAATGCTTGTATAAGAAATTCAGTGACCTCTCGGGCTGTCTCTTTTGCTGCTGGCATTGCAAATGTGAATCCTGAAAAGGTGTCTACCACGACATGGATAAAAGATAGACGACCAAAAGATTTATAATGGGTCATATCCATTTGCCAGATTTCATTGGGTCTCAAACCACGAGGATTCTTCCCTGGAGGGAGTGTAGGAGCGTGGAAAGGAAGACAAGCTGTACAGCTTTTGACTATGCTCCTAGCTTCCTCTCTTGTGATTCCAAATTGTAAACATAAAGCTCCAGCAGCCTGATGATATTTAGAATGAGATTCTTGTGCTTCCTGAAATAAAGGACTACTAGGTAACATGGTCAGAAGGCTATCTGCCTTTGAATTTCCATCAAAAATAGGACCTGGAAGTCCACTATGTGAATGGACATGCAAGACATAAATCTTGCCTGGATGTTTTCTCACTTGCTCTTGACCTTCCTTAAAGAGCTGATAAATATTAGAGGCTGCAAATTTTATTTGGGCTGTGGTAATTCTTTGTACTACACCTACTGAATAGGCTGAATCAGTAATTATATTTACATCTCCTGGGTAATAAGTAAGAGCTAGCATGATAGCAAATAATTCATTCTGTTGAGTGGACTGAAAAGGAGTCCTGACTACTCTCTTTATGGTTAAATCATGAGAGTATACAGCACAAATATTTTCTTTGGAGGCGTCTGTAAAAACTGTTGGTCCTTTAAGAGGAACCTTAGAAACCTTTTCTTCAAAAATCCATCGCCAATTATGTAGTAGCCTGGTTATCTTTCATGGAGACCCATGTGCAAAATTTGGAGTGGTGGCCAATAAATTTGCCATTCTGGGATGGTCTCACAGCATACATTAATTTGTGCGTTAGTATAAAATGTGTATATTTTTTCAGGACTTATTCCAGATAATTGTGTTACTCTCCTAATAGCCTTTAATAAAATCCTAGCCACAAGCACTGGGTAAGGAGTAAGGCTTTGTTCTGGTTGTGCTTGGAGGTTCACCCACTCAATCACACTGTCTCCTTGATGAAGGACTGCTGTGGGTGCCTCTTTTGTAGCAAAAACTGATATTTCCAAGGGTTTTTGAGTGACTCTTTCAACCACATTGGATAAAGCCAGTTCAACTTCTCTCAAAGCCTCTTGTGCTTCTTTTGTAAGCTGGCGTGATGAATTTAAAGCACTGTCTCCCCTTAAAATGTCATATAGAGGTTGTAGTTGATTGGTAGTTAAGCCTAACACTGGACGCATCCATTGGATATCTCCTATTAATTTTTGAAAATCATTTAAGGTGTTCAACTTCTCTGTTCTTAAAGACAGCTTTTATAATGTGAGCGTCTTAGGATATACTTCATGTCCTAAATATTGAAAAGGAGCATGTCTTTGAATTTTTTCTGTAGCTACATGCAGTTTATGGTTCTTTAATGTTTCCATGGTTTTTTGTAGATATGCTTCTAACATTTGTTACTCAGGTGCACATTCCAAAATATCATCCATATAATGTAACAATATTACTTTTGGAAAGGCTTTTCTTACTGGAGCAAGAGCAGCAGCAAAATACATTTGGCACATACTAGGGCTGTTTTTCATTCCCTGTGGCAAAACTGTCCATTCTTATCTTTTATAAGGCTCAGCCAAATTAACACTAGGCACTGAAAAAGTAAATCTTTTCATATCCTCCTTATCTATAGGGATAGAATAGAAACAATCCTTAATGTCTATAACCCATAGAGGCCATTCTCTTGGCAACTGAGTAGGAGATGGAAGTCCAGGCTGAAGAGTTCCCATAGTTTCCATCTGTTCATTTACTCTTCTCAGATCAGTTAACATCCTCCATTTCCCAGATTTCTTTTTCACCACAAATACTGGGGAATTCCAAAAACTTAGAGAAGGCCGCAAGTGTCCTTGGTCAAGTTGATCATTCACTCTGTCTAATAAGGCCTGAATTTTATCACTTCTTAAGGGCCACTGTTCTACCCACACTGGTGAATCAGTCTTCCACTGAATAGGAACTCGTGAAAGTGCAGGCAGGCCTTCAACAGAAGCCCTGCCTAAAAAGCCAAAGTGCTTATTTGTAATCCTATCTGCTGTAAAATGTCTCTTCCCCACAGATTGATGGGGATTTTTTCAACCACAAAAGGAGTAAAAACTCCATTTCACCTTCAAATATTCATCTCAAAGGCCTAGCATTAACTTCTGCTGCTATTGATCCTCCTACCCCAGACTTGTAGGTGTCTTCCTTAATCTTTGGCCAGTGATTGGGCCAATTGGCACCTCTAATAACTGTGTGATCTGCACCCGTGTCTACCAATCCTTCAAATGGTATTCCATGTATATAAATAGGAAGCATAGGTCAGTCAGCTGTCACAGCTGCTGTCCAATATATTCCTGGATTTTGTTCACTGGAGTCAGAATCTAGGCGACTATCACCAGTTTTGCTTATTAGGGGTACGTAACAATAAGCCTGATGCTACTACTTCTCCTGGTTGATAAATCACACTTTGTCTACCTATGTTAGTGACTGGGATATTAGCTACACATTCTCCATTTTCCCTCATCAGTGTATGGATGGACACTGTTTTGTAGGCACTCTCAGAAGGTGAAATGGTCAAGCCTACTGTACCTGGAGGCAAAGGATCCATAGGCTCAACAGGAACAGATTTCACTTCTCCAGGGAGTATCTCAGTAGTCTCTACTGCACACAACTCTATTTTTCCTAATTGCAATTCCTTTTTTCCATCTGATTGCCTTTTGGCTGATTGATCATGTCTTAAAATTCTCTGGATGAAACCTCGGCTGCCCTCATGCCCCACTTGGGGGGCTGAAGCTGGGCCCCACCTCTCATTTCCCTGGGATCTACATTCAGAGGCCCAGTGGAGACCCGTGTGACATTTTGGACATGGAGTTTTAGGTCTTCTCTCACCCTATCTTCTCACTCTATCTCCATATCTACACTGAGCTCTTAGATGTCCAATTTTTCCACATTGAATACATTGCCGAGTTTCTCTAGAAGTCCCTTGCCAGGAGGGACCCTGTCTTTCCATGTTCATCATTGTCTGGGTGTAAAAATCATTTGTTCCCACTGTAGCACAGCATCTTTTGATCTCCTCTAAAGGAGCATCTTTGTCTAATCCCCATATAATTCTTTTGCAAATACAATTGGCATTTTCCTTAGCCAGATGTCTGGTCATGATTTCTGCAGCTGCATTTTCTCCAATAGTTCTTTTGATAGCAGTTTGCAAACATCCCACAAAATCTGAAAAAGATTCATTGGGACCTTGCTCTATTTTAGTGAAAGCCTCTCCCCAATCTTTCTGTCCAGGGAGGACAACCCAAGCTTTTATTGCAGCCTTGGCAATTTGTTCATATATTGTCATGGTATAATTAATCTGTTCTGAATTCTCTCCATACCGACCTTCACCAGCTAAGTGCTCAAAAGTGAATTGTGTGTTAACTCCTAATTCCAAATTGCATCTGCCTTGAATTTTACATAATTCATGAAACTCTGCAAGCCATAGCAAATTTTCTCCAGCTTCCAGGAATGTCCTTGCTATGGATTTCCAATCATTTGGGGTTATGACTTTATAAGACAAACCATCTAGTAACATTTTAACATAAGCTGATGTAGCCCCATAAAGGGTGCAACCTTTTTTCAAATACTTAATTTTATTCAAATCTAAAGGTCCATATCTTCTCCTTTTTTGACCTACAGAGTCAATCTCTTCAATCACAGGATATGCATGTATAAAATCACTTATATCCTGTCCTTCTCTCTTAGCTTTAACCAATGCTTTTTCTAATCTTCTCATAGGTTTAGGCTGCTTCACAGGCAATTCTGTTTGTGTTTCTGCCTCTTCCCCTCCTTCTTCTTCCTCCACCTCTGAAGGTGGAGTTGATGTGGGCCTGTCAATAATCTGCTCTCTAGGCAGGGTTGAAGCTTCTTCAAGAGAATCATACCCTAATTCCTCATTTAAATCCTCTTGCTCTAGGGCAAGATTTGGTTTCTTTCCTTTTTTCTTCACACTTAATCCTCTGTTCATTTTTAAAACTTTTCCTTCTCCTACAACTTGCTCGGTAGTTTAAGGCTAATTGAACTATATTGAAGATATAAAATACTTCTGCAGAAATTGAACGAGGCCCATTTTTTGCATGAAATTCTTTCATTTCAAATCCCATTGGCTTCCATTTATCTACATCTATCTTTTCTTCCTCTAAGACCCAAGGGGATGTGCGTCTTAATGCAGCCAAGAGTTTAGCAATCTGTACCCAGGTTACAAGTAAACTCTGCTCCTCAATTATCTTAATTATACTCTCTATAGTACCACTCCTGAATGGGGCTGGAGCTGAGGCTGCCTCTGGGGCTGGGGCTGAGTCAGCTGAGATCAAGGGATTGTATTTAGCTAACACCTGCCCCATTTCAGGTATAAGAGATTGCTGGTTTAGCCCTTAACAAGTTAAGTTCCTTATTTATTTATTAGGATACTCACTTAATCTTTAACAAAGTTTCCTTGTTACTCACGGTTCAGGGTCAGAGAGACTGAGATCTGGACTGGAGGCTTTTCCACTGGAATCAGGACTGTGTTGGTCCCTGTTCAGGCGCTAAATTCTTATGGTCCAGTCTAGCTCTTCTGAAGGGCTCAGAATAAATCCTTGTCAGAATAAGGAAAGGTCCTGGCCCCACATTGGGCACCAATTGTAATGTGCTGATGTCTCTAGAAGTTGCCGATCGCTCTTTGGAAAGAGATCTGCTGTGTCAACTCAAATCTCTCAGACAGATTCTTCTTCCTGTAGAGAACCATTGTCTCCAGGCAGTTGCCATTAACTCTCATCCAGAGAAGTGACTTCCCTTCCTGCAGAGAGCCCTGTCAAGCCTGATGTAGTGAAGAGTCTTCTCCTATTTCTGGAGTGCTGTCTTCTTTTATCCTCCCAGAGAATGGGCGTGGGATAATGCAAGGGCTTCTGGGAAGAACCACTTCAACCAATGAGCTTGCTCCTCCCAAGCACACAAGCTCTTCCTTAGGAATTCATATGTCAAACTACCAGGAAAGGCCAGAACTAGAGAACTGTTAAGTACCAACTTAGCACTTAGTAAGAACCTAATATCTTATTGTCTCATTAGCACTTAGTAAGAACCTAACATCCAGCCATGTTCTCTCTTATCAGGATCAAGGAAAAATAATCCCTGAATGGAACAGATTGACTCTTCTCTTGACCAGACTTCCTGCTGTTATATTATCTGGCAACAAAGGCCCTAGATGAAGGCTTCTCATGAATCCCTCACTTAGACAGCTCAGACATGTTTCCACAAGGACATCTAGGGTTAATTCCTATGCTCTTTGAGCTTAAAGTTTTGTTTTGACTCTTCTCTAAGTATATGGTCAGGACTATTTATATTAGTGACACAACAAAGATCCCAATTGCTTTTTCTCCAAGAGCCTTAAATATTGAATCTGTATCCGTAAAGAAATAATAGTTAAATAATGTTAGGTTAAGTCAGGGGAGCTTTAAAATAAGGAATGTGGATAGAAATGGAGAGAGGCTTCCAGTCCTTCACCTTTTCATATGCATACTTCCACATTCAATACTGACCTCTATTTGCTTTAAAGGAAACAATCTAAATTTTCATTATTTCTCTTCCATGAAATCATCCCCAATTTTCTTCTTTCTTCTGAACACACAAAACAGTCACCGATTTGACTGACCAGTGACAGAGTTCACTAAGCAGCCACCTTAAACTACAGTGCTCAGAAGGTTCTCTTTTTTCAGTTTGGAAAATATGAGGTGCTTTCTGAAATGTCACTCCTTGCACCTAATGTTTCTGCTCTCCTTCTGTGCCCATTATTAAAGTTAATAATGTGAATAATGTTCTCAAACTCTTGTCCATTCGTAAATGTAAATATGAAGTTCTTAGGACAGCTCTGTGGATAAGCTTCCCAGGGCTGCCTAAAACAAGCACCTTATACATCAGTGCTCATGCTCAGTTTCCTTTTATAAATAATTGTCATCTCAATAAATTCTGGACTAATAGTGAGCGACTAAGTGATTATGAAGAATGAAGTTCATAGAATGAGGTATAAAATACTGAAAGTTCATTTAACTTAAAGTCCAGAATAGTAACATTTAATCAGTTCTCTTCCACCAGTGAAGTGTGTAATGTCCAGTAAACACTTTAACTTCTCCAGTCATTACTGAACTAATCTGTATAATGGGCAAATAGAACTAGTTTTGCTTTCGGATCCTTTTTTGGGTTGAAGGTTAAATGCCTTCTTGACTTACAATATGGTTGATTTTCCAGGAGTTGTTCATTTTCGCTGACGATGACAAGTGTGAATTTATTCAGTCACTAGAGAGTTAAACTGATCTAAGAAAACCTAGTTTAATTAATATCCCAGTTGATCATTAGTTGCATGATAACAATTTAACTTTTCTTAGTCACAATAACCTCCAGTGTAAATGGAAGTTATAAGAACATCTTCATTATGAGTTTGTTGTGAAGATCAAAAGAAATACGTTTGTAAAACATTTTTTTAATTTTTTAAAGATATACATAAATGCATTTTATTTTACTGCTGCTGCTCCTGCTACTTCTACCACCAATACTACTGCTGTGACTCCTAGGTTGTACAGAAGAACAGAGAATGTATTAGGTTCTATCTCATTCACCTGGGGTAAACGGTAGAGGTCAAGCAGGGTCCCCATCTGAACAGAGAGAGCTGATGTGGCTCCTCCAATGGCAGCCACAATCTTTCCTGGCTTTCTGCAGTTGTAATTAGGGAGGGGTTGGTATGTTCCAGACAGCCACCACTGGTAGTGCTCCAAGGTCCTTTCTTCACTGGAATAGGAGTTGTACACACGGTATCCCAGGGAAATGTTTGGCAACAAATTGGGATTCCTGTTAATCTCATGAAGGGTGAAGGCAGACATGAAGAGTTGCTGGTAATTTTTTTCAATATATCTGGTGAATTAATGGTAAATGTTATAGAACATTGATGCAAACTTCACACAGAATTCATTTTAGAAGAGGGACTTTCCCAACAATCAGACACAAGTAAGAACTGCAATAGCTGTTTAGCTCCTTCCATTTGAATTAAAAATAACTTCTTTCCATACACATTGTTCCAGTATTCTTTTTTTGGTAATTTCTTAATGCATGAGGACTACTGGTTTTATGTCCTAATGAAACTCTGCTTGCTTGCATCATTCACTGATTCCACAAGAAGACATGGATACTTGTTGCTTCTAGAAACCTTAGAGTATAATGGGAGGGAGAAATAAGATACTGTGATGCAAGGTGGAAAAAGAGTAATTAGATTGGTTAGAGTCACTGATATATATGGACACTGTACAGTGAGACCATATTTCCCTGAAGAAATAAGGGAAGATTTCATAGACATCATCATTGTCTATGAAAACTGAAGATATTTTGGTATCTGAGTATTTGGCAAAGAGGTCCTTTAAAAAAGGAGGAAATTACACACCTAAATTCCAATAGGTGTGAGAACACAATGTGCCGCAGATCCTATCTAATATCTCCTATAAAATGAGTTCCTGGTTTACCTTTTCTCTCTCCTTACTTTTTTCTTTTCTCTCATGATCTGAGAAGAAAAATCAGTTCTAAGATTTTGATTTATTACCAGATCTTCAACCAGGAGCCCAATAGCAAAAACCTATAGCTTTATTATTTTAGGCCATGTTTAAAAACTGGCCAAACCTTGTACAATATTGTTAATAGCGAGTACCTCTCAGACACTTTGGGCTTGTTTTAATGGGTGGAGAAGGTTAGTGTGACATTATACTCACTTATATTCAATTTCCATCCAGTTATCATGGATGTTGACAATATGGAGTCCTTGCCTTCTCCATGGCTGCAGTTCTCAAGGTAAAAATTAAATAATTCATAAAACATAAAAGGACATTTAATTTAGAACAGGATTTTTGTTTAATGTATCACCAATGGGTGCGGACACTTCCCCTCTAGGTCAAACTTCCCACTTTTCCAAATGCTGAACAACAAATAGAACAAAAACAAGGATACTAAAGCATTAAAGGGATAACCAATAATTCATATCATTTAATGGCCTTGTTTCTTAGACAAAAATATACACAACTGCAATGAAATGTTTATAATTTATTAATATTGATTTGTAGAGAATTTTTATTTATATGTAGAAAGAAAAGTACAAATGAAAAAAGAGTCCAGAGGGATTAAATAATAACATAAGACTACAACAAGCTTCAGAAAAGAACTTTTATCTGCCAAGGAACCATTCAGTGAAACATATGGTTTGTCTTCAACCAGCAGAACATACAGTAAAGAGCCAATGAACTTCTCTGATGTAACAGAGGGAAATGATCCATAAATCGGAGGAGGAGTCTGAATTTTTTTTTTGCAACAGCACAGATTTGCAAACGGTTATATTTGAGTGTTGCATGCCTGTATACTGAGATCCTGCTATAGAAAGGAGGGATTTGCAAAGAGAGTTGATTGTGATAATGCATAAAACTTAGAGCTATGCAAGCAGCACAAAGGTCAGGATGTTTGTCAAAATCCCAGAAACTAAATAAACACCATCTGTCCCGGGTTCATCCAGTTCAGGAAGAGTTAGCTTGAGAAATGAAAAGAAGCCCCTCTCACACTACCTCGAGAAACAGAATTCTCCAGACATCCCTGAGAGGGGACAGGCATTTCATAAAGGCATTTGCAAGGCTGAGAACTTGCTAGAGCTCCATCCTGCACAATTCTGTCTTTTCCAAATAAAGTCAAATTTCCCATCCCTCAGTTTCCGGCTCCATCAGGCCTAACTTATTCAGTACCTTTGAGATTCCCTAAGCTAGGACACACTGACCTTCATGACAACATTACTTCTTCCAAAAAGAATAGAAAACAGTGATAAATTTATTTACCCACAGGAAGGAGTAACATAAGCTCATGTTTCCAATGCACAAATGAGGTGGGAGGAGTAGAATTATCCCTAACCCTAAATTTCCTGAAGAAGGGGACCCATGACTTCCTAACAAGGGGTGCTCTCTTGTCAGGTAGGCAAAGCTGGAGAAGAGACATAGCTTTCCTTCCTGTGAAAGGGGCAGATTTCCCCTAGCTCAGGATCTAGACACTCAGCAAGAACTCTGTCCTAGCATAGAAAGGCAGCACGGCCCAAGTATTTCGGCTGCTTCTGGCCATTAACCCTACACTATTTCCATGAAGTCAGGATGACCTGGAAGGGAGGGAGAGAAAAGACTGACCCTGGTAAGGACTGAGTGGCCTGGGGATGACCTGTTTGATAGGAAATGGGAAGGGGAAAGGAGGGGAGAGGGGTTTTCTTTCTTCAACTCTGATGTTAAGGAGACACAATGGAAGCTGCCAAGAAGATACAAACATGACGAGACAGGGAGAGGGGAGAGCACCCCAACTCATGCTGAGCAATGAGGACTTTTCTTGCATCCTAGCAGTGGAAATGAGCCCAGGCAGAGAGAGACACTTACCTATAATCCCTACAAGCCTTGTCAGGAGGCCTCTGAAACCGCTCTGCTCCTGTGACATTGCTCACTTCAGGTGACTGTAGGGGGAGGAAGAAGCCAATGTCCACATCTCCAGGGATGTAACGCATGGGTTGATCCTCATAGCAGTCCTGCCCAGACCCTGGAAGCTGCAGCAGCAGAGACACAGCAAGGGAAGAAACGAGGTGAGAAATGCTTCTCACAATATGGGGCCACATCTCCCTGAACAGTAACCAAAGTTTTAACTCTGAGGCAATGGAGCAACTCCTCATGCTCCAGCCAAGTCAGCTGCTTGAGTCAGGGACTGAGGAGGAACTTTTCAGCACCAGACACGGCCTGTCTATGTATAGAAGCCCGGGCTCTGATGTCCAGGTCACACTGGAGGAAACAGTGGGATATTAGTCAGGTGCATGTGCAAGACAAGGACAAAGGTGTAAGATGAGGGACCATTTTATACTTTTTTTCTGTCTCCAGGTACATTTATTTTTAGATAGTTATTGGGTCCATTCGTCTTACTCGATTTTCCTCAGAGAAGTCTCAGTCTCAGAAGAATTCCGGGGACCAGCCAGCCTGGGGCATCTCCAGCTGAGTCCCTGCATCCAGGGAAATCATAAGTGCAAAATTATATTTTGACCTCTCTTTCCCTTGTGCCAAGTCAGGCTCCATCCCAGAAGTGCCTTTTGTTGGAAAATAGTTTTGTGACCTGACTTCAGCCTGTGATGGAGAAACCTCATGAAATATTCCATTGTAGGACACAAGATTTATTAAAACCTTCAGAGATCATAATTTTCCTAAAAGTCAGTAAAGTTGTAGCCTTGATGCTCATAAGTTCCCTGCACCAGGGTCCACGTGAGCCAGGTCCCAGGCTCAGGGCGCAGTGAAATCCATTTGGAAAAGTCATTATAGAAAGCTGGTGCTCAGAGTTTTCCTCTGCCAGTGGGTCTCCCTCTTTCTGTAGGATTGTAACATCCGTCTGTTAGAAATGAAAGGAGCCTAAAAGATTCCTCAGTCCAGGATTTTTTTTTTTTATTATATATATATATATATATTTTATAATATTATCCCTTGTATTCATTTTTCCAAATTAACACCCCCTCCCTCTATTCCCTCCCCCCGACGACAGGCAATACCATACATTTTACATGTGTTACAATATAGTCTAAGTACAATACATGTGTGTGAATATCATTTTCTTGTTGCACAATAAACATTAGAATCCGAAGGTACATGCAACCTGGGCAGACAGATTGTAGGGCTAACAATTTACATTCCCCTCCCAGTGTTTCTTCTCTGGGTGTATCTACCTCTGTCCATCATTGATCAACTGGAAGTGAGTTGGATCTTCTTTATGTTGAAGATTTCCACTTCCATCAGAATACATCCTCATACAGTATTGTTGTTGAAGTGTACAGTGATCTTCTGGTTCTGCTCATTTCACTCAGCATCAGTTGATTTAAGTCTCTCCAACCCTCTCTGTATTCCTCCTGCTGGTCATTTCTTACCGAGCAATAATATTCCATAACTTTCATATACCACAATTTACCCAACCATTCTCCAACTGATGGACATCCATTCATCTTCCAGTTTCTAGCTACAACAAAAAGAGCTGCCACAAACATTTTGGCACATATATGTCTCTTTCCGCTCTTTAGTATTTCTTTGGGATATAATCCCAGCAGCAGCGCTGCTGGGTAAAAGGGTATGCACAGTTTGATAACTTTTTGGGCATAATTCCAGATTGCTCTCCAGAATGGCAGGATTCTTTCACAACTCCACCAGCAATGTATTAGTGTCCCAATTTCCCCACATCCCCTCCAACATTTGTCATTATTTGTTCCTGTCATCTTAGCCAATCTGACAGGTGTGTAGTGGTATCTCAGAGTGGACTTAATTTGCATTTCTCTGATCAGTAGTGATTTGGAACACTCTTTCATGTGAGTGGATATAGTTTCAATTTCTTCCTCTGAGAATTGTCTGTTCATATCCCTTGACCATTTATCAATTGGAGAATGGTTCGGTTTCTTATAAATTATGGTCAGTTCTCTATATATTTTGGAAATGAGACCTTTATCAGAACCTTTGTTTTTAAAAATATTTTCCCAATTTGTTACTTCCCTTCTAATCTTGTTTGCATTAGTATTATTTGTACAGAAACTTTTTAGTTTGATGTAATCAAAATCTTCTATTTTGTGATCAATAATGATCTCTAGTTCTCCTCTGGTCATAAATTCCTTCCTCCTCCACAAGTCTGAGAGGTAGATTATCCTCTGTTCCTCTAATCTATTTATTATCTCCCTCTTTATGCCTAAATCATGGACCCATTTTGATCTTATCTTGGTATATGGTGTTAAGTGTGGATCCATATCTAATTTCTGCCATACTAATTTCCAGTTTTCCCAACAGTTTTTTCCGAATAATGAATTTTTATCCCTAATGTTGGAATCTTTGGGTTTGTCAAAGATTAGATTGCTATAGATGTACCCTTTTTTGTCCTTTGTATCTAATCTGTTCCACTGATCTACCGGCCTATTTCTTAGCCAATACCAAATGGTTTTGGTAACTGCTGCTATATAATATAGCTTTAGATCAGGTACACTTAGACCACCTTCCTCTGAGTTTTTTTTCATTAGTTCCCTTGCAATTCTTGACCTTTTATTCTTCCATATGAATTTTGTTGTTATTTTTTCTAGGTCATTAAAATAGTTTCTTGGGAGTCTGATTGGTATAGCACTAAATAAATAGATTAGTTTGGGGAGTATTGTCATCTTTATTATATTCGCTCGGCCTATCCAAGAACACTGAATGTCTTTCCAATTATTTAAATCTGATTTTATTTTTGTGGCAAGTGTTTTGTAATTTTTCTCATATTATTCCTGACTTTTCTTTGGTAGATGGATTCCCAAATATTTTATACTCTCAACATTTGTTTGGAATGGAATTTCTCTTTGTATCTCTTGCTGTTGCATTTTGTTAGTGATATATAAAAATGCCGAGGATTTATGTGGATTTATTTTGTATCCTGCCACTTTGCTGAAATTTTGAATTATTTCTAGTAGCTTTTTAGCAGAGTCTTTGGGGTTCTCTAAGTATACCATCATGTCATCTGAAAAAAGTGATAGTTTAATTTCCTCATTTCCTACTCTAATTCCTTGAATCTCTTTCTCGGCTCTTATTGCCGAGGCTAGCGTTTCTAGTACTATATTGAATAGTAATGGTGATAGTGGGCAACCTTGTTTCACTCCTGATCTTACTGGGAAAGGTTGCAGTTTATTTCTATTGCATATTATGCTTACTGACGGTCTTAAATATATACTCCTGATTATTCTAAGGAATAATCCATTTATTCCTATACTCTCAAGAGTTTTTAGTAGGAATGGATGTTGGATTTTGTCAAATGCTTTTTCTGCATCTATTGAGATGATCATATGGTTCTTATTAATTTGATTATTAATATGGTCAATTATATTAATAGTTTTCCTAATATTAAACCAGCCCTGCATTCCTGGAATAAATCCTACTTGATCATAGTGTATTATCTTGGAGATGATTTTCTGAAGTCTTTTTGCTAATATCTTATTTAAGATTTTAGCATCAATATTCATTAAGGAGATTGGTCTATAATTTTCTTTCTCAGTTTTCGATCTACCAGGTTTAGGTATCAGTACCATGTCTGTGTCATAAAAGGAATTTGGTAGGACTCCTTCATCCCCTATTTTTTCAAATAATTTATATAACATTGGGGCTAATTGTTCTTTAAATGTTTGGTAGAATTCACATGTGAATCCATCTGGCCCTGGGGATTTTTTCCTGGGGAGTTGATTAATAGCTTGTTCTATTTCTTTTTCTGAAATGGGACTATTTAAGCAATTTATCTCTTCCTCTGTTAATCTAGGGAGCCTATATTTTTGGAGGAAGTCATCCATTTCACTTAAGTTATCAAATTTATTGGCATAAAGTTGGGCAAAGTAACTCCTTATTATTTCTCTAATTTCCTCTTCATTGGTGGAAAGATCCCCCTTTTCATTTGTAAGACTATCAATTTGATTTTCCTCTTTCTTTTTTTTGATCAAATTTACCAAAGGTTTATCTATTTTATTGGCTTTTTCATAAAACCAACTCTTGGTTTTATTTATTAATTCAATGGTTTTTTTACTTTCAATTTTATTGATTTCTCCTTTTAATTTTTGTATTTCGAGTTTAATTTTTGGTTGGGGGTTTATAATTTGGTCTTTTTCTAGCCTTTTAAATTGTAAGCCCAATTCATTAATCTTCTCTTTCTCAATTTTCTTCAAATAAGCCTCTAAAGATATAAAATTTCCCCTTATTACCGCTTTAGCTGCATCCCAAAGATTTTGATATGATGTCTCATCATTATCATTATCTTGGGTGAAATTGTTAATTGTTTCTATAATTTGCTCTTTCACCCAGTCATTCTTTAAGATGAGATTATTCAGTTTCCAATTACTTTTTGGTCTATTTACCCCTAACTTTTTACTGAATGTAGCTTTTATTGCATTGTGATCTGAGAAGAAGGCATTTATTATTTCTGCCTTCCTACATTTAATTTTGAGATCTTTATGTCCTAGTATATGGTCAATTTTTGTATAGGATCCATGGACTGCTGAGAAGAAAGTATATTCCTTCCTATTGCCATTCAGTTTTCTCCAAAGGTCTATCATACCTAGTTTTTCTAATGTTCTATTTACTTTTTTAATTTCTTTCTTGTTTGTTTTGTGGTTTGATTTGTCTAAATCTGAGAGTGCAAGGTTGAGATCTCCCACTATTATAGTTTTACTGTCTATTTCTTCTTGCAGTTCTCTTAACTTTTCCTTTAGAAAGTTAGATGCTATACCACTTGGTGCATATATGTTTAGTATTGATATGGCTTCATTATTTATGCTACCTTTCAGCAGGATATAGTTTCCTTCCTTATCTTTTTTAAGGAGATCTACTTCTGCTTTTGCTTGATCTGAGATAAGGATAGCTACCCCTGCTTTTTTGGCTTTACCTGAAGCATAATAGGCTCTGTTCCAACCTTTTACCTTTACTCTGTATGTATCTCCCTGCTTTAAGTGTGTTTCCTGTAGGCAACATATTGTAGGGTTCTGCTTTTTGATCCAATCTACTATCCGTCTCCGTTTGATGGGATCGTTCATCCCATTTACATTTACAGTTAAAATTACTAATTCTGTATTTCCTGCCATCGTATTATCCCCAGATTATGCTTTTTTCCCTTGACCCCCCTGATCCCCCTCCCCGATATTTAATTTACAGACCCCCCTTGTGACGCGCAACCCTCCCTCTTTTTTTTTTTTTTTTTTTTTAGGATCCCTCCCCCCTCCCTCCAAGTCCCTTCACTTATTCTCCTTTTCCTTTTCCCTTTTCCTCTCCCCCCTTTTAATGAGGTGAGAGAAAATTCTCTGAAAAACAAATATGTTAATTATTTACTCTTTGAGCCTCTTCTGATGAGAGTAAGATTCACACAATGATTCTCCCCCTCACTAAGTTCCCTCAGATATGGTGTATTTTCTATGTCTCTTCCTGGGATGTAGTTTCCCTCTTTTTATCACTCCTTCCCCTTTTTCTGAACCGACCTCCTTCCCTTTACTACACCCCCCTTTTTTTCTTTTATAACAGTAAAATCAAATTATCCTTGAGTATTTTTTATATACCCACAACAGAGTTACAGTTCTCAAGGGTTCTGTGTACCTTTTTCTGTTTCTCTTCAGTCTTGTGGATGTAGATCAAATTTTTTGTTTAAGTCTGGTTTTTTTTCTTAGAAACATATAGAATTCCTCTGTTTCATTGAATGACCATCTTCTTCCATGGAAAAAGATGCTAAACTTAGCTGGGTAGTTCATTCTTGGTTGCAGTCCTTGATCTTTTGCCTTACGGAATATCAGGTTCCAGGCCCTTCTATCTTTTAATGTGGAGGCAGCCAGATCTTGGGTGACCCTTATTGTGGCACCTTGGTATTTAAATTGTTTTTTTCTAGCTGCTTGCAGGATTTTCTCCTTTGTGTGGTAATTCTGCAGCTTAGCCACAATATTCCGTGGTGTTCTTTTTTTAGGGTCTATTTCAGAAGGAGTTCGATGAATTCTTTCCACATCTACTTTCCCTTCTGTTTCTATTATCTCTGGACAGTTCTCTTTGATAATTTCCTGTAAAATAGAATCTAGGCTCTTTTTTTGGTCATAGTTTTCTGGAAGTCCAATAATCCGCAGATTATCTCTCCTAGATCTATTTTCCAGGTCTATAGATTTTCCCAGTAAGTATTTGACGTTGTTCTCCAGCTTCTCATTTTTTTTTGTTTTGTTTGACTGATTCTTGGGTTCTCTGTGAATCATTCATTTCTATTTGTTCCATCCTGACTTTTAAGGAGTTATTTTCTTCTTTCACAGTTTTTAGTTCTTTTTGTAAATGCCCAATTTCGTTTTTAAATGAATTATTTTGCTCTATTGAATTTTTTTCCATTTCCCTAATTTTTTTTTTTTGAGAATTATTTTCTTTTTCCAATTCAGAAATTCTATTTTCTTGAGACTTTTTTATCTTTTCCAATTCAGAAATCCTACTTTCCTGTGTTTTTTTAACCTTTTCTAATTCACTAATTTTGTTTCCCTGCATCTCCTGTGAATTCTTTATTTTTTCCAACTCCAATTTCAGGACGTTGTTACTCTCTATCATAACTTCCCTTTCTTTTCCCCATTTTTCTTCGATCTCCCTCAATTTTTTAAGAGCTTCTTCTAGGAGAGAGTTATGTGATGGGGGGCAGGAATCGTTCCCCTTTAGGTTGTTATCTTCTGAATCTTTGCTGTTAACTTCCTCGGGGTTGGATACCCGCTCTTTCTCTGTATAGAAGGAATCTATAGTTTTTCTAGCTTTTTTGCTCATACTTAAAAAATGTTTTGGGGTCTGTCCCTGGGGTAGGAAATTATTTACTTCTTTACCAGCTTCCTCCCAGACCAGATGGATGCAGCGGCTCCTGCACCTGAGCTAAGATAGAGCTCTGGGAGAGAGTTCCCCACCCCCTCCCTGGAAGTGCCTCAGAGGTGATTAGCACTACTGTGCTTCGAGGGCGTAGAATAGTGAAGACTGTAGGAAGCCCAGCGTATGTGTCCGGGTGGGGAGTGGGTGTCTGCAGCAGGTGACGTGAGAAGCCCCTGCGCTCAAACTGGAAGTGTCTGCCAGAAACCGCGGTCCCTAGTTCAAAGGTTCCGCTTCTCTGGGACTTCCTGGAGCTGAGTTCCACTCCCTCCAGCTAAGCTAGGCAGTGTGTGTTGCCTTGGGCCATATCCACCCACTTGTCAGTCTCTTAACTATTCTCAGGAGGTAGCTGTGGCCACACCCCCTGGTGCCGAGTCAGCTGAGTCACCCCCCAGGATCGGGGAAAATCTAATCTGAGTTTTAAAATATTTTGGCTTTCTCTTCTGAACTGCTAAATAATTAGCAGAGAAGAGCTAACAGCCTGTGCCAGATTCCTTTACCTCAGTGGCTTCTCTGATCCCAGAGCCCTTCCCAGCGCAATGGGCGCAGTGTGCCCCTACCCCACCGTCTGTGATGGTCTTTCTTATTCCTCCCCTGAGAACTGACCTTTCCTGTTGAAACTCCAGATTCTCTTCAGCTGGTAAGTCGTGCTTCCAGTCCTTGTGATATCTATCAGTCCTGAGCTAATTTTGAGACTTAATTTATCTAATTGGTTGTGAGGGAGTGAGGACGTTCACTGAGTTGTGTGTTTCTTCTCCGCCATCTTGGCTCCGCCCCCCCCTCAGTCCAGGATTTTGAGGACAGATTTCCTCTCTCCAACAAGGAGAACAAAGACACCTGCAGGCCCATCTTCCCCACCTGAGATTAATATCACAGGATCTTCAGCTTCACCTTTGCACTTTGGGCGGTGGGAGCAAAGACTTCTGAAGTCCCAGAGACATTTGGGGAAAATCTTTCATGAAATCTCAACTTTACAGATGAGGAAATGACTCCCAGGGGATTAGAATGACTTGCCTGCATTTACACAATATGGAGCAGAACAATCCTGAGGTTTTACCCCAAAGCTAATTCCCTCCTACTCCCAACCACTGCCCTTAGAGAAGGTCACAGGGGGAGTTCCTGCAGTCAGAAAGCCTTTGGAGCAGAGCTTGTGGCTCCATCCTTCAGCCTCCAGTCTGAGGGAGAGGCCCCCGAGTGCATGAGATGGGGACATATTGCTCAGTGATTCCACTTCAGGAAATCAGTTTAGTCCTGGGGGAGGGGATGTTGCTCCTGGCAGTGAAAACCAGTCAGAGCTGAGGATGAAAAATGAAGAGAATCAAATAAAACACTTTGGTAAATCTGCCTTTGCCTGCTGGATCCTAGGCCATCTTCCCCACCTGATTACCTATCACAAGATAAAGGAGCATATAGTCAGAAGAGACCTCAGAGACCTGGTGATTCTAGGTTGGTTCCTTCCTTCTCTAGATCTAGGAAATGGGCCCTGCAAGGTTCAGTCATTTTGGTCAGGTCTAATTCTCAGTGACCTCATCTTGAGGGTTTCCTAGAGGGCTTTGCCGCTCCCCCTCCAAGGCCTTTGATTGATGAAGTAACTGAAGGAAATGAGGTGAAGGACTTGCCTTGGGTCACAAAGTGGTTCCAGTAAGTACCTGAGGCCGGATTAGAACTTGCCTCCTGTCCCCTAACTGTCCCTGTCCAATCTGAGTCCCTTCCAATGGAAGATCCACTCTTGGACCTTCAGGGAACTTGCCCCTCCAAATAAGGAGGTCAGGGTCCTCTCTGGGGCTTGTTCTTCCCACTTTGGAATAATCTGAGGGAAAAAATAATGTTAAAACAAAGCTTCATTATGACTCCTGTGTGGGGTCTCCTCAAAGTGCTCCTAGCAGAGGATATTGGGGGAATGAGGGAGGCTTCAGTCACACACACACACACACACACACACACACACACACACACACACACACAAGAACCACAACATTTCCTGGGACATTTTCTGAATAAAGAAGCTGTGGTAGAGACCAGTGGTTTGTAAGGACTTTGTTTCCAGGTGGATTCATCTGGGATCCTGCTGGGAGCCCCTTTGGACAAGGAGACTTCAGTCAGCCCTCCCCCTCTGGCAGAGAACTCTGGGAATTCCACAGGACTTTGTCTCTTTTGACTTTGACCCTCCTCAGGGACTGCTTTTGTCTGGGGATATTGGAGTGAATTTCTGGTAAAGACAAGGGGGAACTGATGCTCCAGGTCCTGAGGGGACCATTGCAGCCCATCCAGAACACTGAAGAGACGACTGCCATCCTGGCTAGAAAAGGGAACAGGAGACACACAGGGACTGGCAGCAGGCCGGCTCTTCATTTCCTTCCACAGAGAGAAGGCCCAACAGCAAGGACTCAGAACCAGGCATCTGAGATGCATCTAATATGTTCCCATCATCCTCCTGGAAGGGAAGGACTTTCAGGGCTCTGCCTCCTCAGTAATCACAGCTCCTAAAACAGAAGGAAATGGTGATTCCCGAGGGCTCAGGAGCGCCCATATCTGACCTGTGTCACTGCATCAATGGGAATAATACACAAGAACAGGCCACATTGCCCCTGCTTTGCCAGGGCTCCCTGAGCACCTTTTCCCAGGCCTTGCAGCTCAATCCCCTCTCTGGGCCTCTTTGCCATTAGAACCGGGGACCAGGAGCTCCCAAACCTCCCATGTGGCTTTTGATTTACACACTGACCGGCACAGAGGGAGTTCTCAGCACAGGCTCCTTTGATCCCCCATCATTTACCCCCAGGGGGATCCCAGCTGACCTCCGTGATTGCCTGAGATCTCTGACCTCCCTGGGTGTCTTCTGGAGCAGGAGGGGGTCAGACTCCTGACCTCGGAGGGCTCCTGGCTCCAGGTCCATGATCTAGTTCAGCCTCAGGCAGAACAGTGGGGGCCTGTGGGGGAGGGGCCCAGGGCTCTCCATGGTTCTGGCCAAGTCTATTGTTCTCTGGGAAGGGAGAGAGCCAAGCTAAGGGGGAGGGCAAGGGCTAAGTCAGGAGCTCCAGGGACACCTGGCCTGAACAAAGGGGCAGCTAAGGGGGCAGAACATGGAGCTCAGGCTGGAGCCAGGGAGAACCGAGTCCCACTGCAGCCTCAGGCACCTGCTGGCTGTGGGACCCTGGGAAATCCCTCTGATTGACTCAGTTTGCCCTGATGTAAAATGGGATAATAATAGCACCTACCTCCTGGGGGTGCAGTGAGGATCAAATGAGGTGATTGTGAAGCCCTTAGCACAGGGCCCGGCTCATAGGATGTGCTCCATAAACAGTAGTAATTATTATTATTATTTGTAATGTTCTTGGTTTCGGTTTCCTTGGGGTCTCTGGGAGCTTCCTTTCACTTCAGTAATCACCACAAGTGCAGCCGGGGGTTAAAGTCCAAATCCTTATTTGTCTCTTTCCAAGTCTCGGCTCCTTTCCTGGCCCCGTTAGCTTTCTTGGGGGCCTCTCTCTCTCCTCCATCCCAGAGCTTGAGCTCCCGCCTCCTTCTCTGCCTCTGATTCCCCCGACTCCACAGGTTTGTGCTCCAGCCTCAGCCACCACCAAGGAGGGACGATGGGATGAATCTGTCCCTGCCCCGGGAGCTTCTGGTGCTTCTGTCTCTTCTGTGCCTGAGAGCTCGTCCTTCTGTGCCCCTCACTGAGCACACCCCTGTCATGACACCCCTGGGAACCATTCTTTGTTGTAGGATTAAATCAATGCTGACCTGGGTTTAACCACTTCTCCTCAATCCCACTCAGGGCCTTGTTTCCGGTTCCGGCCCACCATCTCCTTGTAGGGTCAGACCAATCCCCCTGAGCCAGGCTGAAGGAGGGAACCATTGTCTCTGTCAATCCCACTGACTCAGCCCCTTGCTCTGTTCCCAGTTCTGGCCACAACCATGATTAGTAGTAAATGAGTTAATGTCTGTGAATGGCTCAGCACAGCACCCGGCCCACAGTGGGCACTTTATACCTGGCAGTTACTACTGCAGCCCGGGGGGCGAGCGGGACGCTCCAGGCCATTCCCTGCACACTCGGGTTTCCCAGGATTCGGGGTCTCCCTGGGACGTGGGTCCATTCTAGCAGCTCACCAGCCCTGGAGGCCTCCTCCTCCTGGGACACTCCTTCTGTGTACCCCCCAAAAGCTGGAGAGGCCTTCGATTCACCCCTCACACATTTATTAGATGCCTAGTAAAAGTGACAGGCCTCCCCCTCTGGTTTACCTTCCTCTGGGGGAGATGTAACATGTACAGAACTAAAGGAAGAAGGGGCAGCTGGGTGGGGCAGGGGTGGGAGCCCTGGCCTGGAGTCAGGGAAACATCTTTCTAAGATCAAATCTGGCCTCGGACATTTACTATCTGTGTGACCTTGGCCAAGTCACTGTTTGCCTCAGTTCCTCATGTCTAAAACGAGGTAGACAAGGGAATGGCAAAGCACTCCAGTATTACTGCCAGGAAAATCCCAAATGGGGCCAGAAAGAGAGGGACGTGATTAAACAATGGCTGAGCAAGAAAAGCAAAATAAAGCCAAAGGAAAATTGAAGTACAAAGGGGAGGGTGATGGAAGAAACATTTGTTAAGCCCCTACTGTGTGTCAGGACCTTGTGTATAAAAAACAGAGAACACACCTGGGGGGCAGAAGAGGTCTTCTGGAAGCACGTGGCTCCAGAGCTCAAAGGAAACAAAAAGTGTGTAAGAATATATGTCCATGTGCATTTTTACAACTTCATACATATACAGGTACACTATATACACACAGGGGATTTTTCTCACCTTAAAGGGCCAAAAAATGCCAGTTGTTGTTGTTGTTGTTGTTGGAATTATTCTCATCATACCCACTCAGCAAAGGGAGAAGGGGCTTCTGGGATGGAGCAGCCAGGAAGGGGAGAACATGGTGGCCCCACAGGACCTGAGACTCAGGCAATGCTGGGGATCCCATTGGCTGCAGCTGGGGAAGGGGAGGAAGACCTAGAAAATGGAGCTGGGAAGGCCCCAAAAGTAGGGGTCAGGGAGCCATAGGCTTTCCTTTAGTTCCAGGATAAAGAGCTCCAGTGAAGGCCCAGGGCATTTTTAGGTACCCTCACATCCCCCCCTTGCTAGATGTCCCTGAGAGAGAGTCCAGCTTCCTTTGCCAAGGAGAGGGCTGTCCCTGGCCCTGAGCTGCACAGGGAGGGGCCTGGCCCGTCCTCTGCACAGTGAAGTAGGAAGCCTCAGATTTGAACAGCCGTTTTTATCCTCCTTTGTCTGCAATAACCATGTAGCACTTATGCCTAATAAAGGTTTGTGCGCTTGTATGTTGGCCAAGCTTGAGCAAAAGCACTGTGACATCACCGACTTATGAGCTCCTGTGTCCACCGACCCTTCAAAGAGTTTTCCTTCTATTTCCAACCATAAAAGTGGCCTAGAATCAGCTATAGATTGCATCCCGAACTCCTCTTCTCCTGTACTTCCAGAACGTTTTAATATTCTCTTTCTACTCTTTTGTAAGATATTATCAGTAACTGTGCTGTCCTTTCCTGCTTTTTACTTAATGTCCTGGTGAGGAGCAGCAAGCGAGGAATACACATTTGCCCTTCAGAAATCAGAATCTACTGCTTGTGGAATAGCCATAAATCCTTGCAGTGACTGTGACTTAAGTGCTGACATGAGCCCTCCTATGCCCAAAGGAAGAAGACGCGAGACTCTACTGTTGAGAGAGAACATCTTCCCACATGGTCAGTCACTCAATGTGACATCGAGAAACATAAATCAAGGCCTGTCCTTCCCGGAGTCACATGTATTACCGCTGCTATTGTCAATAAGTAGGATTTAAGGTATTGCTTGCAGACACAGTAGGAGGGAGAATAAGGGAAAGTGTGGTTTCCATCATCTGGGGCTGGAGCTGGCCCTGAGGAGAGTTTCCAATATCTCATTAGCCTGCATGTTATACTGAGAAGGACATTGAAAAGCACAACTCTGGGCCCTTCCAACATTTTAGACATAAATTCAAAAGTTTATCTGCTGAATTGCAACGTGGTGAAACCTTCTGGGTAGTACAATTTATCTTCATATGACCCCTTTGTCCCCAATTATAGCATCCATGGGAGTTTGAAAAATTCTGAGATTGTGATTATCCTGATTCAGCGCAGCAGTCATTGCTGGGGCTTGAAAGGAGTTCCAACTTTCTGACAGCTTTAGAACATTTCTACTAAAGACATTTCTGGTTTGGCCCCAGATAATGCATTTTTACAATCTCCATGAGCATTTTCAAGGGCAAGTTGTCTCAATCAAATCTGGGCTATCTCCCCATCCCTGAGAGAATACTGAACTGCTGTCATTCAGTGACTGACAAACTCAGCCAAGGCCGCATTAAGTCCCTGAATGATTTTTGTATCTGATGTCTCTCTGCCAGGTTTCCCAAGTATCTTTACCCATGCTGCTCTAGCTGTCTTCATCACTTGTTCATAAGCTAACACTTCATCATTTAATTGATTTCTTAATTGACTAAATACTCCCATTCCAGTGAGAATCTCAAAGGTGATTCTGACCACGGTGTGATCATTGATCTGGACTTGGTCTTGCCATTCCGAAAAAACGGCTGCCTTCCATATTAAATAATGTCCTCCTTCTAAGGTGGTTTTTGCCATTGAACACCTGGTTAAAGGAGGCGAGGCGCTTCATGAGACTGAATCTAACAGGGTAAAGTCATGTGGACTATTGGAACCATCACTGGAAGCAGCTGATGTAACACTTTCAGTAATTACAAGTCCAGAGCTTGATATTTTCTCCTATTTTGTCCTGGATTACTTGGATCTGCGGTTTCAATAACAGGCAAAGGTAACTGCATTTCTAAAAAGATGTCTTCTCTTCTTTCTTTAGCTCTCTTAATTGCCTCCTGAACTCATCTACTTAATTCATTTCTGTAAGAATTTAGTTTCCCTTCAGATCTGTTCCTCTACCCAGGGATCTGTAGGTTTTGTGAATTATCCTTTTTGTTAACATTTACACATTCTATAACTTGGGGCAAGTCTTCTTCCTCCACAGAACTAGCAGATAAATCTACTTTAAGCACTCTAGAACTTAAAACAGCCCCCTCTGGAGGCAGAAGAGAGATTTTCAAAATGTTTCAGCTAGAAAATATAATAACTGGAAAAACTCCTGGCCCTGTTTCTCTAAAATATCCACTCATTGATTTTCCCTCTCTCTTCCATTTCTCCACATGAATTATTCCTTCTTGTGAAAACCAAAAACAGCATTTTTCTATAAACTCTAAAAATTCCTGTAACTGTCCTGTAGTAATTCCCAATTCTCTTTCCTTTCCCAGCTTCTTTAATACTTTCAGGTAACATCCTAGGTCCCTGTCTCCTAATTGCTTTTGCCCCATTCTGATTCAATATGTGCACTACATAGGTATCAGTGGTACAAAACTCAGTATTACTTCTACCTAATTCTTGTGTTAGCCGGGAGATAGAGTGATTTTACTTCTTACCTTAATCCTGGAGCTCAACAAGGGGTCCCTCTCCTCTGCAATGGCATTCAGGTCTACTTGAGTCCCAATGTGGATGCCCGCTCCCCCAACTAGGATGAGTGTGGAAACAAAAGTGCAGGAACCAGCCAGGTACCATCTAAGCATTCCATTTATTGATCTGAGAGCCAGGATCTGGATTTTCTCTAAGCTCATATTGCAAAAACACTAGACTCTTCAGGTTACTTAGTGAATGTTTCAAGATTACAGATACACATCCTGCCCTTGCTTGCAATTTGACATGAATATTAAACAGAGATTAGCAGTAAGTCTGCCTATTGTAACAATGATAAACTGTAGCACTTGGTGGTAACATTCTACTTATTGTAACAGAGTCATATATTGTGTACTTCAGGAAGGCCTTGTTCCTATTACATTCTTCAAGCCTGTTATTCCAGAAATATCCCAAGCAATTCTACTCTAATTATTGTTCTATAACAAGGACCAGCAAGAAGATTTCAGAGAGGCCCGGAGAGACTTATATGAGCTGATGATGGTGAACAGAGCAGAACCAGGAGATCATTGTGCATGGCAACAACAAGGTTATATGATGATCAATTCAGGAACATGTGGCTCTCTTCAACAATGAGATGCTTCAGACCAGGTCCAATGGTTTTGATAAAGAGAGCCTTGTATAACCAGAGAGAGGATTGTGGGGAATCACCTCCCCAGTAAA
This sequence comes from Sminthopsis crassicaudata, assembly GCF_048593235.1. Taxonomy (NCBI): domain Eukaryota; kingdom Metazoa; phylum Chordata; class Mammalia; order Dasyuromorphia; family Dasyuridae; genus Sminthopsis; species Sminthopsis crassicaudata. Next base: position 1,900,166 of record NC_133617.1, on the reverse strand, counting down.
ACTGATGAGAAACCTTACGGAAAACAGAAAAATACAGGAAAATAGAAGAATTCCAAGTATTTGTGAGGAAAAGACCAGAGCTGAACAGAAAATTTGACTTTCACTTACAGGACTCAGGAAAATCACAAGTAATTAATCAGGAAGTGGAAATGATAAGAGACTTAACCTGATTTATTTGCTGACATTCTTCCATGTAATTCATGAGAAATTTCCCATTATTAGGGAAGTTAGAAGGAGTGTGTATTAAGAGAGTGCATAGGTGTGAATTGATATAATTCTTTTTGAAAGAAATTTCATTAAATTATAGGGTTGGAGGAAAGAATTGGGAGAAAGGGAAAAGGAGAAGGAGAATGGCATAAATTATCTTCTATTAAAGAGGAAACACAGCATTTAGTGGAGGGGAAGAAAGGAGGGGATGGACAGTGAGTGAATATTACAATCAGTCAAACTGACTGTAAGAAGAAATAACATACACACTCAATATAGCTATAGAAATCCATATTATTTTGCAAGCTAGTAGGAGGAAAAATGAATATGAGAAGGGGGTAGGCTGAGAAAAGAAGGGATATTGTGAAAAGTGTGGTGAGAAGTAAACTCCTTTGATGAGGGATAAATTGAAAAAAAATGGAATTAATGGGAGAAATACAGTTAGCAACAGTCATTGTAAAAACAATTTTGAAGCAACTTTCATTGATGTAGCAGCTCTTCTCAAATGTATAGATAAAGGAATGAAATATATTAAAACATGAGTCAATCCCCAATTGATATTGATAAAAATATATGATCTATGTTGAAAGGCCATAAAATTAGGCAAATTCAGCCACCTAAAACTAACATGGCTTGAAACCCAAAAAGGATTAAGAAAAAAGGAAAAGGAATTATATGTACAAAAATCTGGATGTCACTTGGGGAAAGAATTGGAAATTGAGAGAATTCCCATCAAATGCAGAATGATTGAAGAAATTGTGGTATGTAATTGTGATGGAATACTTTGATGATTCTCTATGTATGATGACCAGAAAAATCCGGAAAGATATACATGAAAATATGAAAACTAAAAGGTAATGTGTACAAAGTCAAGCAATATAGCAGACTGGTCACCTGCAAATAACTTTGTTTTTCAACAACACAATGATCCAAAAGTACTCTCAAGGGCTTTATGATGAAACTGATGATGTAACACAGGTTTTAATATATATATATATATATATATATATATATATATATATATATGTTCTTTTTATTAAGCCAAGGAATGATGCATGTAGGCATTATGATATTTATAAAATATTTTATGCAACTGCGCATGTGGAAGCTCGATGCTTCTGGGCTTGGGGAAGAAAGGAGAGAATGTGAAAGTCAAAGCTTTAAAAATAAAGATAAAAATAGTGTTTTACATGAAACTGGGGCAAATAAAGATATCAAATTTTAAAAAAAGATAAATTCTTGCTCCTGGAAGGCCTTTGATTCTTGTTCTGTTTTGTGTTATTTTCCCATGATGTCAGGAGAATCACAAGACATTTGGGAATAAAAATGCAGCCCAGTAATCCAGCGCTGGAGGCCAAAATGGAGAAGATCTCCACTATCATGACGGCTTTCCCTTTGGAGCTCTGATATGTGGGGAGGAAAGAGATCCAGACACTGCAAAACACCAGCATGCTGAAAGTGATGAACCTGGCTTCATTGAAGGCATCAGGCAGGTTCCTGGCCAGGAAGGCTACGGTGAGGCTTCCCAGGGCCAGAAAGCCCATGTAGCCCAGAACACAGTAAAATGCAAAGGCAGAGCCCTCATTACATGTGAGGATGATGAGCCTGGATTCAGAGTGTGTGTCTGCTTCTGGAAAGGGGGGAGAGGTCCCCAACCAGATGGCACAGAAAAGCCCTTGAATTCCGGAGCAGATGAGAACAACACAGTAGGGCACTCTAGGATGAAGGAATATCCTCATCCTGCTCCCTGGCCCTGTAACCCTGAAAGCCAGAACCACTGTGATGGTTTTAGCCAAAATGGAGGAAACAGCCACTGTGAACACAACTGCAAATACTGTTTGTTGCAGAAGGCAGGAGGCAGTGGTGGGACGGCCCACAAAGAGCAAGGAGCAGAGGAAGCAGGAGGAAAGGGAGGTGAGGAGCAGGTAGCTGAGGTTCCTGTTATTGGCTTGCACTATGGGAGTGTCTTGGAATTTCACAAAGACCCACAGAACCAGGGCTGTGAGCAATGAGAGTGAAAGAGCTACAGCTGTCACTGCCTTCCCCCAAGGTTCATTCACATCCAGGAAGGTCACAGTCTTGGGGAGGCAGTGATCTCTCTGCTCATTGGGATATTCATCCTCTGGGCACTTCTGACACTGCTCAGCATCTGCAGGAGACAAACAAGGACTTAAAATTTAGATTAAAACATTTCCCTAGATTCCCACAGCAGGAAATAGTCAGGAGAGCTGCAACAAGTCCTTCTGCTTCCATACAACACAAAACCCCATTCTCTCTTTACTGGGATGACACAGTCACTGGTAAGTTACTTGGTACACCGGTCAGATCAAAACTATTCTTGCCCTTGATCACTGGTTGGCTTTGGTTCAAGTTCTCTTTATTCCTTTTACATAAAGTGATGTCACCTTTTCTTCTTAACCTAATCACTAAGGACAGTAAGCTTAGACAGTGGAGACCTTTAGCATCAAACATCCAGATTTTTCCTGTGTTGGGTTGGGCAACAACTCAAGTTAAAGTGGTGCCTATATCAATACTCCTCATTCTTTCCATCTCCCAGTTTACATCTTTCAACAATTACTATTGTTGAATTTATATGAATTTTTAAACATTTTCTTGGTAGATACAGTGTGTGTCTTCTTGTCTCCTCTGTTGAAATAGAATCTCCCTTAATGAAGGATTCACCTCCTCTTTATCACTCTGTCCCATTATTTATGACCAACTTCTTCTCATACTAAATGACTATTGATTGATTGATTGAATAATGACTTAACAAATATCTGGCAAGTTTCTTACAGAAAACATGTTTCTTTTGTTTTGTCATTTTTCCTTTTCAAAATCCCAAGAGAATTGAACCCTTTCCAGCATATATTCAACAATGAAAAGGTAACCCTTTAATACCTTCATTTCATCAATTAATTAAAAGAAAAATTCTCTTTGGATCCTTCATTGGATTTTTTAACTAGTATTTCAAATATTGGATTCGCCTTATTTTCACCCTATCTTTCAGGTCCATGAGATCTGAAATTAGCATCTGGAATGCTTCAGTGACACACCAGATCCACCCTTGCTTTCAGCATTCTGTTTCCTAAAAAATATTTTTCTCCTCATTGTTTCTCCCTCTTTTTTGTGATCTTCACTTTTTTATTGCCCTATCACATCCACAGTGAAGACCCAAAGAGACATGCTAGTACTGCCCCAAATTACCAAGAAGTAGGGTTCCTTGCAGTAACTCACCCCTATGACTGGAGATTTCTCCTTCTGAGCATGGGGAGCAGCTGAAGCAACAAGGTGGCTTCCCCTCCAAAGGCAACTTCTTGAATCCAGCAGGACAACTGGCACTACATACTGCAGAGGGAACCTAAGATAGTGACAGGAGATGAGAATAAACATTTTTAACTGATAGCTATTTATGTTTGTGAAGAAAAACGCAGCTGTTTTTTGCCATTCTGATTTTGAGAACAACCTCCACAGATACAGAATTAAAAGTGTATTTGAATTATCACATGATCCAACTTATTCTTTGCATTTGTCACCCACTCTTCTGCAACACTCAGTGACAAACCTTCTCCTATTGAACCATTCACAAAAATGTATTTCACACCCTGATCATTTAAGGATAGTCTATATGTTGGCCAATTACAGAGAAGATGACTTCCCTTGTCTCAGTCATAGATGTGGGAGAGATCCCAAAAAAGACCTTGAAGCTTCTTCTTGGGGGTGGCCATTGTATTGCAAGTACTGTTCCCAAAGTAATGTGAATGTTATATGCCTAGAAGTATTCCTAATATAGTCAAGGGTTAAACAAGGGTGCCCATTAACACCATTATTATGCAATATTGTACTGGAAATGTTTTCTTCAATAATAGATGATGAAAGAGAAATTGAAGGAATTGGTGAAGGAGTGGTGTACACTTTTGGCAGAACAAGTGCCCGATGACAGAACCCAGAAACATTTGGAATGTAATTTTTGAGCTTCAAATATGCCTTCAAGACAGACCTTTGTGGCAGACATAGGGTACATCTAGGACAGCCTGGAGAAGTCCAGCATTGGGAATTTAGTGTGAGTCACTTAGCCAAAGTACAGTAATAGTGATTACTGTGTCCTCCTCTAGAAAGCCAGTGCATCAGCAGTTCAGCTGTGAGACATCCAGGGCAAACATAGAAGAGAACCTGGGAGTCAGTGAACCTCAGCAAGCCAGTCCAGTGGCAAAGCCTGCAGCACCATTGGCCCCACACAGTCAATGAGAGACCCCTGTTATTATGCAAAAGAAGCTTGAGGATATCTCTTGTGTGTCCAAGCAACAGAGCTCAAATTTTAGAAGTGAAAAGAGGAGCAAAAGAAAAAAAAAAGCTCTGCCCATAAAGAGATATCAGTCAGGGAAAATCATAATAGAAGACTGGAAGAGGGTAACAATGAGAAAATGCCTATGAATAAAATCTAAGGGGGGAATATGAACTCTTGTTAAGCTCAAAAGGCTCTCCTGAAAAAGCTCAAAAAATATCTTAAAAAAGAGATGACAGAAAAAATGTGCAGGAATGAGAATTATGAAAGAAAATGATGGCGAAAATAAAAACCTAAGCTTGGAAGAGGAAATATGGAAATGTCTAGAAGAAACAACTCTTTAAAAAACGAATTTGGCAAAAATAAAAATATATAGAAATTAATTATTTCTTAAAAATCAATTTGGTTGGGGGGGGGGGTAACAAGATGCTGGAGAGAACACATGAGTCTTCCTAAGCTCTCCTTTACCCTGAATCAATTTTAACAAAATTCAGTCTCAGAATTAGTGCTTGACTGTCAGAACCTGTGGATATTGGGTGTACAACATATTGCCAACTGAAAATATTCTCGAAATTCTCCAGAAAAGATCTGTTTTGCTCGTGCATGGGGACAGACTGGGGTTAGGCCAGGCACAGACCTCAGGCAGGCAGTGAGACCACAAGAAACAGCTCATGCTGAGCAGACTGGAAAGGGGCGGGGTGTGGTCTCTGCTGGTGGAAAATCTGGGGGGAGCACTTTAGCACAGTGGCTGCCACTCTGCCCTGGCAGCAAGCCAGTAGATCAGCAGAGAAGCTATAAACACAGGGGTAAAGGCCATAACCCCAAAATGCTGGAGTCTCTAGAGACCTGGACACACCCACCCAACAAATGGAGTGACTCAGAATGATCCAAGTGCAGCCACAGTCACTGCTCCCAGTGCAGATACTGCCTTCCCTCTGCCACTGATTTCAGCACAATGGCTAATCTCAAGGCAGCTTCATTGCCACTTGCTATTGTCTACAGAGGCAGCTTGGACATAAGACATTGCCTCCCATAAGTAGACTGTAGCTTTTGTGTTTTTTTCCTTAAAATGAGCAAAAAGGCAATGCAAGCTCTAACTAAGTGTTGATAATTTCTATAGGGAAAGAGCAGATTTCAGACCCTGTGGAAGCCAAAATCAGATTGGCGCTAGACCTAAAGGTGGATCTGATCTCGTCCCTACCACATAGGTAAATATAATCTGAGAGAAAAAAACAAAAATGCAAGCAAACGATAACAGAAAGAGCAGAAATGTCATGTTGTGGTCCATATTAATTTCCCATTGTTCTTTCTCTGGATGTAATTGCTTCTGTTCATTGGAAGACGTTTTGATCTTCTCATTGTTGAAGAGATCAATGTCCAACAGAATTGATCATAATATAGTATTGTTGGTGAAGTATACAATGATCTCCTTGTTCTGCTCATTTCACTTAGCATCAGTTCTTGTAAGTCTCTCCAGTCTTCTCTAAAATCATCCTACTGGTCACTTCTTACAGAACAATAATATTCCATAGCATGATTTTCTTTGTTAACTTTTTTATTTCTTTTTGTATTTGTCCAATTGAGTTTTTTAGTGAGTTGTATTGTTTTATGAAATGTTTCCCCAATTTGCCAAGTTTTTTAAAAAATAATTATTTTCTTTTTCCAGTTCATAAATTCTCTTTTCTTTGGAATTGTTTACCTTTTCCAATTCACAGATTCTGTTTTCCTGGGAGTTGTTTATCTTTTCCATTTCACAATTCTGTTTTTCAGGGAGTTGATTTCTTTTTCTACTCTATCTTTTAATGAGCTACATATGTTATCCTGAACCTATTGCAAAGCTTTCCTTTACCCATTTTTTTCTAGCTCTCTTTTAAGATCCTTTTATGTATATGTATATGTATATATATATATATATGTGTGTGTGTGTGTATATATATATATATATATATATATATGTATTGCATGTGTTAAATACATATGCTTTAACATATTTAACATGTGGGGCAGCTAGGTAGCACAGTGACTAGAACACCAGCCCTGAATTCAGGAGGACCAGAGTTCAAATCTGGTCTCAGACACTTAACACTTCCTAGCTGTGTGACCCTGGGCAAGTCACTTAACCCCAGCCTCAAAAAAAAAAAAACACACACACACACACACAAAAAAAGATATTTAACATGTATTGGTCTACCTGCCATATAGAGGAGAGGGGAAAGGAGGGGACAAGTTGGAATAGAAGGTTTTGCAAGGGCCAGTGTTGAAATATTACCCACACATATGTGTTGTATATAAAAAGCTATTATTAAAAAAAATTGTTAAAAAATGAAAATCAATTTGAGCAAATTGAAAAAGAAAATAATACCTTAAAAATAAAATTAGAGAAATTTTTAAAAAGCCATGGAACAAAATTTCCATTTCCATGTCCATGGGCATTTTTATAATTGGCCAAATGCAAAAGAAGATGAAACACTGATAGAAAAAAAAAATGTAGTTACTAAAACTTAGAATCTGACAGATGGAAACGAATGACTCAAGTAGGCAAATAAAATCAATGAAACAAAAGTAAAAATTAAGTGAAAATTTTGAAGAAAACATAAAATATTTCACTGAAGAAACTAATGATGTGGAAAATAGAACCAGGATCGACAAAATAGTAAGTAGTGGATAAATCCAACCAGAAAGTAAACAAGAAAGAAGTTTAGAAGGTGAATAGAACTTTAGAAAATTAGGTAAGATAGAGCTCTGAAGACTATTGAAAAGGGATAGAGCAGAATAGATCTTTTTCTCAGTGGATCATAGCACTTCTACAAAAACTTCTTAGAGCATAAGATCTTCTGAATCAAATATAGAAAGACAGATGTGCGAAATGTATGCTTTTCAGATCATGATGCAATAAAAAATACTTCTAATAAATGACCATGGAAAAGTAGACCCAAAATTAATTAGAAAGTAAATAATTCAATCATTAATAATGAGTAAGTCTAACAACAGATGATAGAAAAGTCAATAATTTCTTCCAAGAAAATGTCAATAATAAGATGGCATGCCAATAATTATGGATTGCAGCCAAACAGTAAATGGTGAATATTTATGTCTCTAAATGTTCTTGTGGATAACATAGATAAAGAGGAGACCAACGAACTGGGGGTTCAAGTAAAAAAGATAGAGTTAGAACAAGTTAAATATTTCCAATTAAATAACAGAAATTCTGAATTAAATTAGACATCGATACAGTTGAAAGGGAGGAAACTTGAATTAATAATAAAATTGAAATTTGAGTTTTATGAAAAAAACACAACAAAATAGATTAAATTTTGGTTAATATGATTAGAAAAAGGAAAGAAGGAAATCAAGTTACCAGTATGAATCATGAACAGCATGAACTTATCATGAATGAAGTAGAAATTTAAGCAAAAATTAGGAACAATTTCCCCAAACTTATGCTAATAAAAATGACATGAATCTAAAGGATATGAATGAATCCTTAGAAAAATATAGCTCATCCCAAATAATAGAAAAGGAAATAACATAATTAAAGAGGTTCATTTTAGAAAATGTAATTGGAAAATCAGTTAACTCAATCCCCTCAAAAAAATTTCCTGAACAAGTGAATTCTCTTCATCATTTAAAGAACAATGAATTCTAATATTGTGTAAGCTATTTGGAAAAAAATGATTTAAGAAGTTGTTCTACCACATTTCTTTTATGACATAGAAATTGTATTGATGTGGAAACCAAAAAACTCCAAAATAGAAAGAGAAAATTACAAACCTATTTCCCTAATTAATATTGATGCAAAAACCTAGGGAAAAGAGATTCTAGTAGCTTGTCATGAAACATAATACATTATGCCCAACTGGGATTTATATCTGAAATGCAAGGCTGGCTCAGTATAAGGAAAACTATCAGCATAACCGTCTATATCAAAAACAAAAGTAACAGATGTCATACAATTATCTCCATCCATGCAGAGAAATTATTTTGGAAAATAGAACATCTACTTTTTATTAAAAACACTAGAGAGCATAGGGATAAATGGAGTTCTTTTAAATATTATAAATAGCATCTAGCTAAACCTTTCAGAAAATATTATATGTTTATGAGGATAAGCTCAACACATCTACAATAAGATAGGGTTACCTATTCTCACCACTATTATTCAGTAATGTACTAGAAGTGTTAATTTAAGCAAATAGAATGGAAGAAATTTTTGAATGAATCTGGTAATTTGTGCAGGAAAAAAATCTATCACACTTTGTAGATAACATGATGTTATATTTATACAATTCCAGAGAATCAACTATAAAGCTACTAGAAACAATTAACAACATTATCAGTTCCACAGGATGTAAAATAAACAAATATATTATCAGTATTTCTATATGTTACCAATAAATCTTAGCAGCAAGGTATGGAAAGGAAAAAGACAATAATGGTAGGCATATAAAATATTTGGATGTCTGTCTGTTAAGATAAAGGCAGGAAAAATAGGAACAGAATTACAAAACACTTTTCCTACAAATAAAGTGAGATCTGAACAATCAGAAATATATCAATTGCTCATTTGTAGGCCAAGCTAATCTAATCAAATGTTAATTCTAATTAATCTACTTATTCAGTGCCATTCTAATCCTCCTGCCAAGACCTTGCTTTTTAGAATCAGAAAAATAATTTTAAAAATTCATCTGGAAAAACAAAATGTCAGGAATTAATGAAATAATGAAAAATGCAAACAAATAAGGTCTAGAACTTATAGAAATAAAACCATTATAACAGTACCTTTCAAAGGTACTTGGTATTGGCAAAAAACATAGTGGATCAGTGGAATAAAATAAGTATACAATGCAGAATTGTCAACAATTATTGGAATCTAGTGTTTGATAAAATGAAAGACTCGATGTTCTGGGAGAAGAATGCACTCATTGACTAAAAGTGCTGGGAAACCTGGAAACTAGACATTAAACAACATCCAAAGTATTATATTAAGATAAGAAAAAAAATGATTCATTATTTAGACATAAATGGTGATACTATAAGCAAATTATGGGAATAAAGGCTGATCTATCCCTTGGATATTTGGAGAAGGGAGGAATTTATGACCAAAGAAGAAATGGAGAACATTAAACATGCAAAACAGATAATTTTGAGTAAATCAAATGGAAAACATTCTGCACAAAAAAATCAAAAAAACAAAAAAAAAAACAAAAACAAAACAAAAAAAAAAAAAAAAAAACAAACAGGATAGCCAAGATTTGAATAGAACCAGTAAGATTTGGAAATTTTTTTTTTAATGCACTCTCTCTTTTGAAGGTCTCATTTCTCAATACATAAATACATAGATTTATATATGTATGTACACATATGTATATATATATATACATATATATATGTTATGTATGTATATGAGTCAATTTTATAAAAATATAAGCCAATCCCCAATTGATAAATGGTCAAAAGAATGAATCAACTATTTTCAGAATGAAGAAATTGAAGCCATTTCTCGTCATATGAAAATATGCTCTAAATCAGGAGTTTTCAAACTATGGCCTGTGGGCCAGAAGAAGCCCGTTGACCAGGTTTGTGTGGCCGGCCTAGTTATGGCAAATGGGCTGAGTGGCAGATACAGAGTGTGAGCTTTTGTTTTTATTATAGTCTAGCCCTCCACCAGTCTGAGGGACAGTGAACTGGCCCCCTATTTAAAAAGTTTGAAGACTACTGCTCTAAATCAATACTGACTATGAAAGTCCAAATAAAGGAAACTTTCTCTTGTAATGTGCTGTCATCTCCAGAGACTGTTAATCACTCTCTGGGAGGAGATCTACTGTCATTAACTGCCTCCAATTCTGACCTGGTGTAGAGACTCTTTCTCTCCCTCCAGAGAGCCACCTCAAGTCTGGCTTCGACAAGACTCTCTATCTCTAGATGCCGCCCTCTTTTATCCTCCCAGAGAATGGGCTTGGGATAACACAAGGGCTTCAGGGAAAAATTACTTCAACCAATGAATTTGCTCCTCCTGAGCATGCAAGCTCCTCCCCAGGAATTCACAAGGAAAACTCCCAGTAAAGGCCAGAACTAGAGAATTGTCAAGTACCAACGTAGCACTTAGTGAGAACCTAACATTCTCTGATTGAGTAAGATGGCAGAAAAAGATAATAATTAATGTTGGTAGAGATATGGAAAAACTTGGATGCTAATTATTATTGGTGGAGTTCTGGAATGACTCAACCATTCTTGAGAGCAATGATGTTCAAAGGACTAAGAAAATGTGCATATCCTCTTATCCAGCAGTGTCTCTACTGAGTATCTCTCTCAAAGAGATCATAAAAGAGGGCAAAGAACACATATATGAAAAAAGGTTTCAAGCAACTCTTTTTATAGGGACAAGGAACTGGAAATTGAGTCGATTCCCATCAGGTGGGGAAGGGGTAAATAAGTTATAGCATAGGAGTCTACTGGAATATTATTGTTCTGTAAGAAAGAATGACTAGGATGATTTCAGAAAGATTGAATTAAACTGATGCTGAGTGAAATGAACAGAACCCTGAGAACATTTTACAGAGGAGTAAGATTATGATCAGCTCTGATGGACTTGATTCATTTCAGCAATGAGATAATAAAAGATAATTCTAAGAGAGTTTGGTCTTATTTGGTTGTGAGTGAATGTATGTGTGTGTGTGTGTGTGTGTGTGTGTGTGTGTGTGTGTGTGTGTGTGTGCATGAATTGGGATTAAGCAACTTGATTAGAGTCAAACATCTAAGCAGTGTTCAGTGTCTCAAACTCGATGTAAGCTCAGGTCCCCCTGGCTCTAGTGTAGGTGCTCTATCCACTGTGACTAAATAAGATTTGGTGTATAAAATAGTGAGAAAATAGTGTTGTGCTATTAGACATGGTGACCTGGTTGATTTTAGAAAAAGAGGGGAAAATTTGCATGAAATAATAAAAAATAAATTGATTTGAACTAAGAAATATTGTGGACAGTAACAGCAATGGTTTTCTGATACAACTTTTGAAGTCTAAGACATTTTGTGTGCTATACCTTCTAAAATCAATTACAAAGGACAGATGCAAGTATAAACAATTTACCTGCAAAGAGATAGAACATGGATACTTTTGTTTTGCACGCACACACACACACACACACACAAACACATACAAATAGATATATAGATACATATATACATCTTGTAGGAAGAAAGTAAACAATAAGTAATGGAAAGTCATGGTTATATATTGAATCTCTATGTTGTGCTGTGTAAAGTTAAAGGTTTTTTCCTTCTTTGCTATATAAGTTGAAATAATACAAATTAAAATTATATTTATGCCTGCTTTCAAAATGGCAAAAAATGGGAATATGAAATTGGAGATTTGTTGAACTACATATTATATTTATAGATATCTGTGTGAACACATACATATAACTTTACATATATGTATATATATATATGCAATTAAATTTCTCTGTGCATTTAACAATATACTTATGTAGATGTTGTAAATATAATAAAGTATTATAATGTTATAAAAATGATAAAGAGGATTGCTGCAGAGAAAACAGGGGACACATGTATGAACTTATGACAAGTGAAAGACAACCAGGTCTTACATTCTAGCCATTTTCCCACCCAGCTGCACCTGTCAATAATGGAGAGTACACCACATAAGTCAAGGTTTCTTCCTGTGTAGCAGCATAAATAATAATAATGTCTCTGACCTTTGAACTCCACAGGTTCCACACTATGACATTTGCACAAATTGTAAAATCTTGACCGGGCGGAGCTTCTGGGATAAAGTCCCCCACATACAGAAGATGATCATTATCATAATTGAAGTATCCATAGTTCATAATGGCATACTGGGCCTCTGTCCGTCTGTTCTCATCCAGAAACACCTGCTCACCAACAATGTTCTTAAACTGGGTGTTCTTCAGGTAGGAGTGCAGCTGAAAAAGAAGAGAAATGCTCATCAGTAAGCGGTACCTCAAGGAAAGGCAATTGGACATGAGAATTTATGGAGTCTTGTGCTCTGATTTTTAGGTGGGGTCAAATCTGGGTTTCTTCTGGGACACAGAAATTAACCTCTGCCACCTGCAGGGTTGCCTGCATCTCCTGGGTCTGTAGTTTCAGTTTCACACTCAAGTCCTCATTGTTTCTCGCCCCCTATATATAATGTATTGCCAAGGTCTGCTTGCAAAATCTCTCTAATATATTCCCCTCCTGTTCTCTGCTACTGGAACATCTTCATGACTTCACACCTGGATTATTGCAATATCCTCCTGCTGGTTGCCTCTGACTAAACCTCTACTCTTCTACCTTCCATCCTGCCTGGGAAGGGATTGTTCTGAAGTGCAGGCCAGTCCCTGACACTCCCATCCTTGATTATCTCCAGTGGTTTTCTGCCATCTCCAGGATAGACTATCAAACCATTTGTGTGACATTCAAAGACAACCAGGAGCTCAATACCTTAGCCACTGAATAAAGAACACCTGAAGAGGCTGCAGAAGTGGCAGTCATTGCAGCAGTTCTTGTACCACAGATGTTAAGAGGGTTGAAGAGCTTGTCAGAAGGGTATTACAGGGGTCTCTTTTAAAGCCCTGGGGCATGACTTGGTTGTTTTGCCAGTACCCAGATCGAGCATATCTTCCTGACTCACAGTTGGAGAGTTAGGAAGATAATTATCTGTAAAGTTCTTGAATTGTGAGGGTCTGGTCGTCTGCTCAATCATAATCCTTCTCTGGGAGGAGATCTGTAAAATCTTTTCCTCTGTGTGCAGGTTTCTTGGGAGCTCTGAATCTCCTCCAGTTCTTGTCCTTTCAGCCCAGAGTCAATTCTCTCAGACACAATGCTGCCCTTTTTTTATCCTCCCAGAAAATAGGCAGGTGAGAACTCAATGGGGCTTGGAGAAATACTTCCACCAATGAACTTGTTCCTCTTAGAATTCCTAAGGTGTAAACTCCCTTTAAAGGCCCGAACCAAAGGTCTGAGCTAGAGAACTGTCCAGTCAACCTGAGTTCTCACCTTGTCATTGTCCAGACAAGCTGAATTCTCACCTTGTCATCGTGTTGTCACCTTGTCACTGTCCAGACAACCTGAGTTCTCACCTGGTAATCCTAACAATTATCACACAAGATTCACAGAACAGAATAGAGGCCAAGACATTAATAAAGAGATTTCTTCCAAGATCAGACAACCTGAAGAGAAGTGAAATGTCCAGCTCCCTAGAAGAATCCCTGAATATAACTGCACAAAATTCCTGAAGCTTGGGACATTGGCCCCTTTACCCTGGAAACAGGGCACTTCTCCAATACACAGGTAAAATCAAAGAATAGGCTGGGAAAATTGGCAAACAACCAAAAATTATCCTGTTCCTTGAAAATTAATGTGATGAACAGGAAGATGAAAAATCTATACTAAGAAAAAAATAAAGTCAAAGCTCCTATATCCAAAATCCTCAAGGAAAGTAAGAATTGGTTTAAAGCCACAAAAGAGTTATAAATGAATTTTCAAAATGAAGTCAGAGAAGTAGAGAAAAAAGTATTAATAAAAATGAGAGAGATGTAAAAGGAAGCAGAAAAAGACTTAGAAGAGAAAAAAGCCTTAAAATTCAGAATTCAACAAATTGAACAGGAAATGTAGAGGTTCATTGAGGACAATATTTCCTTAAAAATTAGAACTAAGAAGGTAGAAGGTAATGATGTTTTCAGAAATTAAAGACAAAACCAAAAGGAAAAAGAATGAAAAACAGTATGCAGTATCACAATGGAAAATGCTGACCTGGAAAAGAGTAGGAAGGGAAATCATTTAACATTATGAGACTACATGAGTTCTACAATCAAAAAGAACATGGATTCTATATTTCAAGAAAGTATCAAGTAAATTTCTCCTGCTTTCTAGAATATGAAGGGGAAATAGAGGATGAAAGAAACTACAGATCATCTACTGAAAAAGATCCCCAAAGGACCTCACCAGGGATACTATAGCCCAATTCTAGACTTCCAAGGTGAAGGAGGAAATAGTGCAAGGATGCAGAAAGAAACACATCTATATATTGGAACCACATTGAGGAAGAAAAAAGAATCCCCACCTTCTTAATGGAAAGATCAGAGTGCAGAGAACAGCCTAATTTGGAGAAAAAAGGATCTGGCTTACAAGTAAAAATCACCTACCTGGAAATCCTAAGTTCAGTCCTTCAGGAAAAAAAATGGGTTCCTAATGAAATAAAGGGCCTTCAAATATTTCTGATAAAAGAAGTCCAGAGCTGAATAGGAAATATGAAACCTAAGATTATTTACAACTCTAAGACTCTAGGAAGGAATTTTCTTCTGAACTTTATATGCTATTTGACAAATATTGGAAACCAACAATAAAAACTTTTTGGAATACACAATTAGAATAGTTTTAGAAATTGAAAAATCTTCAATGTCTCCCATGTCCCATTTCATACTAAAATACATACTCAAAAAATCATAGCTAAAAAGGCACCACTCTTTCCGTATTACCTGCCATGGACGAGGCAATGCAGATTCTTCATTTCCCAAGGATCTTTTCTCAGATCTTTTCATCAGTATTTCATGGAGAGCCCAAGCCACAGCATAAAAAGCATTGTAGATGTTGTAACCCAAGGCGGATGGGGTCATGTCCACAGGGTAAAAAGGTGAATGTTTCAGGGAGGCATTTGGTAAATATAAATCTTGCTCTGGGATATCTGGTTGATCTGAGCATTTCAAAGGTGATGGCCTATGTGCCTGAATAAAACTGTTCCTCATAGTTAAAGGAGAATTAATCATCCTGATAAAAGTCTCAAACCAAGGGAGTGGACTAGTCAAGTGTGAAAAGAAGAGAGAAGCATGGAAAGTGAAACCATAATGGTACAGGGCTCTCCTTGTAATGTCTAAATGAGATGTGGCAATCCACACCTTCTTGGTTGGAAATAAAACTGATGGTGGGGTTCCCATAATTGTTAATGAGTCTGTGTCAGTATGAATGACAATGACTTTGACTTCTGAAATTAGGATCCTGGACGTGAAGGCCTCAGAGGTCTCCCTAACTTTTCTCTCACTGAGAGGGATCTTCTCTGTGAAGGACACACAAACTCTGTTCTTTTTCATTTCCTCTCTCATTTCCTTGAGGAATTCCTCACCTCTCATGTCATCAAAGACAATCAGACCTATCCAGTTCCATTGAAAATATGCCAATAAGCGGACAATTCCTCGGTGAAGAGAAGAGGATTTGTGGGCCATCTGATAGAGGGAAGGAAACTGGACTTTGTCAGCAAGACTGCGATCAAATGGACCGGAAGTAATCTGGCTGAGGAAAAAATATGGATGAGCAGGTGCATGCTGCTCCTGAGAGAACTTAAGTAAAATACAAAGTCAAATGGGCGTATTTATTGTTAGAAGAACTTAAGTAAAATACAAAGTCAAATGGGCGTATTTATTGTTAGAAGAAAGTTTTAGATTTTATTGTAGTTTATCATAAATGACAATTTCTCTCTGAAAGTCTAAGTCTCTGTGAGCTCTCAAAAAGACACTGACTTATTGAAGGTATTCAAGTAACAAAACTTCCTTAAGCTTCCCAAGGGAACCAGAATATATAAATTATTTCTTCATTTGATCTTTGGCCCAGAACAAATTTCTAGAGTAAACCAGCTCTATATGATTGAGGCTGAAGACAAGGTTTTCTTTGGTGAATGAAAGGAAACCACATGATCAGAACTGTGTACTTTTTAAATTTGGGACAAAATAATATTCACCTATAGATGTCATTATGGGTTTTAATTGTGGTATTTTCAACAAGAAAATCTAACTGGTTTCCAGTAGACCCTGAATATGTATTTCTGGCTTTATGAAATCAGAAAACTGAGATTGCTAAAGGAGTTTAGTGAGATCTAAATGAGTGATACAGGAAAGACACCCCCAGTACAATGTAGCTGAGTAGCTGACATCCTCCCAATCACTAAAGATGTCCAAGAATATGACTTTTCAAGTATAATGATAAAGCTCATTCTTCTTCATGTATCATTGCTATAAATAAAACAAACAGGAAACAAAAAAATGTTTTTTCAACATTAGAGAAATGCAATTCAAAACGAGTTGGATGTAGGAAAAGAATCCTATCAGATTTACAAATATCCCAAAAACATAAAAGGAAAGCAGAAAACGTGGAAAATTTTTGTAAGAAGTGTCTCTGGTAAAATTCAGCAGCAAACTGGGCAATGTGTATTGTAGATTGACTTCATTTCTTAAATATAAAGTTATCTCCAGGCATATGAAAAAATTCTAAGTCACTATTTTTAGAGATGTGCAAATTGAAACAACTCTGAAGTACCACATCCCACTTATTAGATTGATTACCATAACGAAAAAGAGAATCATAAAAAATCCTGTAAGGCATATTGTAAACTGGGGACATAACATGCTGGAATTGTAATCTGCTCCAATTATTATGGGAAAAAATTTGAAAAGATGATCAAAAGGCTTTAAAACTGTTCATATACTTCCATCCAGCAATACCTTTGATCAATCTATATACCAATATTATTACAAAAGTGAGAAAGGACTAATTTGAACTAAATTCTTTAAGCAGTTGTGTTGAAATATGTGCATTTGACTTCCAATCTTTAGCCATAGCAAAAATATGGCTAAAGATTGGAAGTCAAATGCACATATTTCTATTGTAAAATGGCTATACTAACTACAGTGTATGATGATTAGGGAATGTAGATAGTTTGATATAAATGAGAAGGAAAAGAAAATCCCTGGAAAGTTCTAGGTATAAAGTTGTAAAGTGTAGGGAGCATAACCTGGAAAGCATGCTACACTGAAATAGTACTATTGTACCATAAGGAACTCTGAGTGATTTAGAAATTCTCATCAATACGATGAATCAAGAAATTCTGAGAGAACTAATGAAGAAACATATGTTTCATCAATAGAAAAAGAATTGATATTGTCTGAATCCTGAATGAAGCATACTATTTTTCTTGTTTTTTATTTCTTTCTTTTGAGTTCTGTTTTACAAAAATGAATGAATAGCAAATGTTTTTCATGATTGTACATGTATAACTGATATCTGCACGCTTACCAGTTTAAGTAGGGACACCATAAAGGAAGAAAGAGAAAGAGAATGGGGAGCTCAGAACATTAAAAAATTGTTTTTGACATGCTATTATTGGAAGCAA